>NC_060901.1:3168512-3376012 GCF_014805685.1 Silurus meridionalis | reverse complement strand
TGCACTTGAATCCGCTCTCGTTGGTGAACTCGACCTCTTCATCCTGTCCACGTAGGTCACGCCCCATGATGGCGTGGGGTTCGAGTAGCAGGACGAGTTGGCGGTGTGCAGTAAGTGGCGCGCAGTGTCAGTCTCTCAATGGGTATTTATGGCGACCAGCGGGCGGGTCAGTCGTCTGCCTGTCCTCGAGGCAGGGCGGGGGGCGACCTGAGAGGCGTGGCTTACAGCGCAGTGGCCTCCCAGCTCTCCCCCCGCAGGACCTGGCGTCACTTGGTCCCAGTTAACACAGTGCTCACGGAGGCAACTGCTGAGGGGTGTGGCCTGCAGGGCTCCGCCCCCGGAGCTGGGGACACGGCTGCCGACGCCAATGAACAGGAAGCGTGAGGAGGTGGGGTGCCTGCAAAAGAGCACCGTGCATTAGTGAGTTGGATTGTAGTCACGTTTTCTGTTTCATGTTTCAGAAAGAATATTTATGCTAGATTGGCATGAAAACATTGTTAATTATTACTTGCACAAGTTCAGGATTACCTGACGGACCATTAGCATTTTGTAGAGGTAATAAAGATGCATGCCAGACTAAGTGAAATACTGCATCCTACAAGGCTCTATTTTAGGCCCCCCTTTGTTTTCCTTTAGACTTTCACACCTATGTTGATAAAACATAATTATGCCTATTGTTTTGGCCAGGTTCAGCAGCACGGCTATGTGAAATGACACTGTGTCAAAGATGCAAATGCTCAGAAACGTTCTTCTTCTAAATTCTTCTAAAAGGACATCTTGAAAAATGTTTGTGACCTCAGAACCCCTAATTTAATGCCCTATGCAATTGTGAAATAGAACAACAATGAAGATCTGAAATATATCAACCTTACACGCTGTTAAACTACTGCTTGTTTTCAGAGCCTTCGATTGAATTGAGTTGTGTGTAAGCCTCACTTACAGTCTTTGCGTGTTATAGTGGCAGACTCTGTGGATATGTTGTTGATATGATACTGGTTCAGGTTAGAAGCAGGTTTCTGGATCTGGTTGAGGTTTAACGCCGGGTTCAGGGTTTGGTTCGGTGTTGGTGTCTGCTGCTTTGCCGCATGCGCTCGGTTCTGGGCGCCGCTGTTCGGGTGAGAGCCGTCCATGCTGGCGCCCATACTACTGCCCAGCTGCAGCCTCCTCATGTGCCTCACCACCGCTGTCGCGTTAAAGGCTTGCTGTTACACACAATGGGAACAGGAGAACATCACTGAGGTGCTGAGCTGCTGTTTACACCTACTATACAGAAGTGGGTCAGGATGTCTGCTCACAGACCCGACTTACCCTCCACTTGCTCTTCGCAAAGTTTTTACGCATTTGGCGGCTGACCGATTCGTGGATGTTCTTGCAGAGAGCCGTGTCTCCAGCAATCCTGGAAAAACAATTCACATTATTCATTATTTATTTAAAACCCTGATGATTTCTGCACATGAAAATTAAGAACACACATTGATGACATTTGGGAACTTTAACTTAAGTCTGAGAATGAGACTCACCAGGGGTGACGGAGAGCCTGCTCACAGGTGTAGCGCCTTGCCGGGTCTTTTTCCATTAAACTGCTGATAAAATCCTTAGCTGTAGAGAAGACACACAGAAGTGAGAACGCAGCAAGAGAACACAAACGGTTAATTACTTCTGTTAGGACAAAATTGCACTTATTTGTGGTAGAGGGTCTGGATTTTTGTTTATAAAGCACCATAGAAAAAAAAAACAACAGTGAATGAGTAACGTTGTAAACTAATGGGATAATCATGCGGTGAGACACTTTCCTGTAAAACCGTGCTTACATTTTTTCACTCTTACTGGCAGACCGCAGGATTACGCACGTGTTGCAGATGCAAGCGAGTCAAGAATTAACAGCGAGTTCGAACTAAATCGGATATTTAAGTGACTCTCGGTTACAAGCCTATAAATTCCCCTGGTGTGACCGTTTATCTTGCTGTTCCAGGGAGCAACACACAACAACACACTTCTTCTACACAGCAATGTAACACTCTTACCTGAATCGGATATGTCATCCCAGTAAGGGGCGTCAAACTCGTAATCGGCTTTCAGGATCTGCTCGAAGAGTTTGGAGTCGTTCTCGTCGTAGAAGGGTGGATATCCACAGAGCCTGAAAGAGAACACGAGAGATCATGAGACAGAGACTGTTTTATTTAGAATGTGGAGTATAATACCGCCACAAATGCTACAGCTTGAAAATATGGACCTGATCTGAAGATACCCTAAGTATTGGGACACCTAAATTTTTTTAGCCACATGTGGTTCTGCCCCAAACTGTTACCACAAAACTTGAAGCATACAATTGTATAAGACTGCTTTGGTTGTGGGGACATTCAAATGTTCCTTTATTTGAAACCTGTGTATTTATGGCACCATGTGATGTATTTCCCACTAGTAAATGATTTATCCTTGTCGAAATACTTTGTATTTATTGTAAATAATAGTAAAATAGAACAGACTAGGCATTAACCTAATTCATATAAAACAGCAAAGAAGCCTCATTAGCCTTAGTTTGGAGCAGGAAGTAGACAAGTTGAGGTAAATACAAAAAAAAGAAAAACATGTTGTTGTGAGCGTGAATTGTGTAATTCTGTCAGGACATTAGCGGGAAATGTTTCATCCCCATCACACATTCATCTCTTTACCTCAGTCTTGTAGCATAAGACCACAAGGCAAGAAGGCCCCTGATGAAGTGGATTATGCCGGTGCATAAAGCAAGAATTAATGAAAAAACCCTGCACTTCGAACTTGTTGAAATGCCTTTCCCCCTTGGGTACACAGGCTAACGGTGCCAAAGTGGAGGTATAGATGCTAATTTTCTGCCTGATTGCAACCTGATTAGCTTCGTGTTTTCATGTCTTGACATCAGGATTGCTATGCATGTACTTGGTGAATTAGCGCCGGTTTTGCCCGGTTGCTAATGCAATGTTCACGCATGAGAGAAGGCCAATCGGGCGTGAGAGAGCGTCTCAGAGCGAACCTGATTGGCCAGGGATCGGCACTGATGCGCTGGTTAATGGAGGAGGCAATTAAACAAACACACAGACACAAACAAGTCTCTTGCAAAAGTATTGGAACAGCAAGTTTTGAGATCACAAGATGAATATGATATGATAGATGTTTAACCTTCTTGATGAAAATATCACCTAGCAGATCAATGTATTAGATCAGACAGTATTAAAGGAAATAGGCTATTTATTTGGGTGCATGCACAGATCTGTTTCTTCTCCGTTTCACTCATTAGATTCAAAATGGCTTGCTTTTATCCCATAGACATCTCCCTGGTCTTATTGTTGGTTTAACTACACACACTCTTTACAGGAGAAACCTAAGGCTCAAATGAAGAGTACAGCTTCAGAGCTTTTCAAAGCACCACACACCTGAGACAAAAATATTTGGGCACCTGTTTTTATTCCATCCATATGTGGTTCTTCACCAGACTTTTAGCACAAAGATGGAGGCACACAATTGTATAGGACGTTTTTGGATGCAGTCGCATGACATTTTCCCTTCACAATGCTCTGATGACTGCACCCAGACCTTCTTACCTGTCAGAATGAGCACATATCTCCACAACATCCAAAAAGTTACATCTTATGGTCAGCTGTCTACAAAACTGTTTTCCAAATATTATATATAAAGTGTTCATGAAGTAAAAAATGTTCCTCACCTATGGAAATCTAGTATAATGTCAATGCTGGTGCCTTCTTCTAAAAGTAATGATCAGGAAATGAAAGTAAAATCTCTGGTACTAGCTTTTGAGCTCAAATCTTCAGTCTACAACACAAAACAGAGGAACGCCTTGCTGTTCCAATACTTTTGAAGGTTTCATTTGACATCCAACGTTTGAGGCGCTCTGGGTTTTTTTTCTAAGGAATTTGCACTGCAGGTTGTAGATCAGCACTGCAGGGACAGAAATATCCTTTTGTTTGTTTTTCCTGTTATAAAAGTTAGGACATTTTGTGAGTACGCATTGTCCAGATGTTCGGATAAGCACTACTAATGAAACAAAACAACAAAAACAGACAGGAAAAATAGAAAGTGGTGCGCAGAGTTTAGATTGGAAATGACTACATGTGAGTGTCATACGTCTAAATTTAGAAATCTGTGTTTTTTCTGAGTCAGGCACTGCAACAGCACTGAAACATCTGAGGAAGATAGTGATGGAGAACATCTGTAAGTGATCAGGGTGAGTGTGTGCGTGCAGCACGACTGAATCACTCGAGTCCTTGGATAGAATGAGACAAGAATTGAGAAAACGTAATGTGCATTTAAATATTTGAGTCTGAACTAAAGATGGAAATAAACAGTTTAGAGCTGAAGATTTGCCGCTATCGTAATCTCTCTGGTTTAAAGATCCCAGTCTGAATCCCTGGAGTAGACGTGGTTTTAAATGGACGAGATGGAAAACTGTAGTGTGGTGACTATGAGCTACTGATCGGAAGGTAGTGAGTTCAGATCCCAGTGTTTACTTTTGGAAATCGAGGGAAAAGCCGGGACTTACAGGATGTATGCGATGACTCCGATCGACCAGCAATCCACAGCTTTACTGTATGGCTTCTGGGCGAGCACCTCAGGAGCTGTTAAGAGGAACCAAAAGAGATATAAGGTTATTTAGATCCTACTGCAAATCTGACTAAGGCATTTTAAAGATTTTGGCATTTTTAACGTTGACACCAGTTGCTACAGATGTTCATTAGAGTAATTTATTTGCCATGTTCTGATTATAGGAGTTTCATTATAAAAAATTCAGTCACTGTATCCCTGGTATCTGTTTTGTCCAAAAAAGCTAGTTAGATATACTTTCATACATGCTAAACTCTATGTATTCTATGGCACAAGTTATTTGGACACACTTTTTCCAGTCATATTTGGTTATCTCCAAACTGTCAAGTCAAGTCAAGTTTATTTCTATTGCGCTTTTCACAACAGACATTGTCTCAAAGCAGCTTTACAGAAATCAGCCGTGGAGACTGTGGCAAGGAAAAACACCCTTAGATGTTATGAGGAAGAAACCTTGAGAGGAACCAGACTCAAAAGGGGAACCCATCCTTATTTGAGGGACATCAAGAGTGTGATTATAGTCTTTAAACAATACAGAACACTGGAGAGTGAGAACTAACATGAGCACTGGAGTGTGTGATTATAAGTAATGTTCTTTCTACAGTCTTATACAGTCATTGTGGTTATAAAACTAGGAGCTACTGAGCAACTCATAAAATAAAATCATCATAGATCCAACACCAGCAACATTGTATAGGATGTCCTCGGATGCGGTTGCATGACATTTTCCCTTCACTCGGACTAGGAGACCCAAACCTGTTCCAGCATGACCAAGCCAGCTCCATATGCTTTAGATGGGTTGGAGTGTAGATCTCCTGATATAAAGCTCATTTCGGACCTCCTCACATCACCTACATCAGTAACTAAATTTACTAACACACTTGTAGTTAAATGAATCTCACACATATCTCCACAAGCACACTTTAAAATCTATACCCCCTTCCCAGAAAAGTGAAGGTTATTATAACAGCAAATGGGAACGAAATGTGGAATGGGATGTTCAAAAAGCTCCGTACAATCTTATCCACAGGTGTCCACAAACTTTCGGCTGTAGTGTATTTTCCTCCTGATTATCTCCCTAATTTAGTCAAAGCCATTTCCCACCACCTTTGACTGCATCTTTTTCCAAACTGCTGCATGTATAAATGCTGGGCTTGCGATTTTCGTCATTTTTGGTCGTCTAAAACTAATTTTGAAAATCCTACAGATTCCTATAATCCTAGGCTGTAGTCTTTGATTGCCGGTTCGTTTGATCGCTGTTAATCATTTCTTTTCTTCCAATGAAATTCTGCCAGTGTCAGAAGATTTTGGACTCTTTCCTGCAGTGTGACTTCGCCTATGATGACCATCGAAGCAAGAAACAACGTGAGCGCCGAACCTGATGACATCATTAGCGCAAACAACTGAGAACCACCTCGGGGGAAATGTAGAAAAGAGTCAAGCGAGCAGTACGGCAAGAAGAGAAACGTATTGAGTGATGAAGGGAAAAGGAGTGTTTGTTTTTATGACGTTTTTATTGTTGAGGCATGTCCTGAGCAGAATTAGCGCTACAGATTGCTTTTGTTTGCTGCTAGCTACCTTAGCGCTAAAAAAACAAAACGCGGGTCTGAACGTGTCACGGATGGGTGTGTCAGTTTTCGACTGTCGTACAGTCTGGCAATTGAGATCCCACAGTGTGACATGGGGATCATTTCATACAGTCTGACGAGCAAAAATCACAGCAAAGGACGATTAAATTTCACAGTGTGCGGCGTAACATCGGGGGGGGCGGTGTAACACACTTGGAGAAAAAGCCACATGCTTGAGCTCACAGATGCTAATGGCGTATGCTGCTGTGATTAATAGTGGAAATCGAGAAATATTCCTCAATAGTCTTACTTTTTTTTTTAATTATTCCTCATCAAATTATAATATTTCCGCTACAACACTGCTATTATAACTGACTGTACACCTGTCAGTCCTAATGTTTGCTTCATGACGTGTAGAAATAACTGAAGAGCTCGGACACTTTGCTCTTTTTCCTTCGTTCCTCTCCCTTTTCATTCTTTTCTTGATCAGGAGACAAGCTTTCACTAGGCAGAGTGCTCGGTCCTGTGATCCACATCCCAGACAGCGTTATTGTGTTTGCTAGAGGAAGAAAGATTGTGCACTAGAGCACGGGGTCGCTCGAGAAAGCTTTTCCGACTCATCAAAATAAAAAGCACAAAGGCAAACTGTGTTCAGAAAGCTAGACGTCATCGTCCAGATTTTGATGGCGCACACAGAACACACGGAGTCTAGTAAGCAATCTATTTTGATCTTTTCTGGGTCTGTTTTTCAGACCTTCAGGAATGCTGAAGACTGGTCTACTCTCTAAACTATTTATTTATAGCTGTAACCTAACATGTACACACACACACACAAACACACACACACACACACTATTAGACTGAGATAGAGAAAGATGGGAGGGGAGATCCAGCAAATAGCATGGCAGAAAGATGAGACAGGGAAAGAAAAAAAAAAAGAACAATAGACAGATCAGCAAATAAGTTAGCGAGAGATGTCAGGAGAATAGACAGATAGACAGACAGGGAGAAAGAGATTGAGCAAACAGAGTAGTGACAGAGATGGATAAAGAGGGAGACAGAGATAGAAAGATGGAGAGACAGCAAAATATCGAGGGCAAATGAACAACTGACAGAAATTGAGATGACGGAGTGAAAGAGAGACAGACCAACAAATGGAGTAAATAGGAAAGACAGAGAGTGGAGAAGAGAAAGACTGAAGAAGAGACAGAGATGGAGAGAGAGAGAGAGAGAGAGAGAGAGAGAGAGAGAGAGAGAGAGAGAGAGAGAGAGAGAGAGAGAGAGAGAGAGAGAGGGTCACAGAGCAGACCAAACAAGCAAAAGAAAAAAAAGAAAAGGGAGATAGTCGGAGAGACACACATAGAGTGACATACAAAGCAGACAGACAGACAGAGAGAGAGAGAGAGAGAGAGAGAGAGAGAGAGAGAGAGAGAGAGAGATGCCAACAATTTCACAGCCAGAACAGTAAAATCCAAAACACACACATGTAAAAGAAAGTGTAATAGTGTGAGTGTGTGTGTTACCATTTAAAGGCAAAGAGACGCAGTCTAGACGTGTTGTGAATACTAAATACATACCTGTGCACTTGTGTCATCCTAATGCAGTGTCGTACTCCATCACACACACATTAAATCCCAATATCCCTCTCTTCCTCCGCTCTCTACTGTAATTGGGTAGTTTTTTTGTTCACATCATAGCCCATGGAGACTCCTAACTCCACACTGTCCTCATCCATGTCCTGCACCACCCTCACCCTCACATACTTCTCTCAATAATGTCGCGGCCTAAAACCCGAAATCAAATGACACATCTGAGATCTTCTAATTATACTAAATACGTTCAGGCTCAGGATCGAGATGTTTGAGTTACCTGCACTTTCATTTGTGCTTGAAAAGGTTATATATGCAGCCTGGCCAAAGGTCACCAAGAGAAGGTAAGATCTCTATTAGACACTTACTGCAGGGATGAATATGTTTCAGCTGCAACAAGTTTATAGAACCGAGCTGATGCAATGAGGAGCTTCTCATTTCTTAGACACCCATGTCAGAAGGTGGTCATTGAAAAGTGTTCCAGAAGGGTCAAATGATTGGCCTGCATCAAGCCAAATTAAGGAGATTGCTGAAACTACTATAATTGGGTTAAATCTATAGAATAAGACTAGCGATAAACCGTCATCTTCGAGGAAGAAATGTGGACGGGAAAACATCTTGAACGACGCTGATCAGAGATCATTTAGTGATATCAAATAAAAAGTAGAACTTAAGTCTGTTTAATGGTGGAAGAAAGACCTTTTCCACATTCACAATGCAAAGACAACTCAAGGAACCTGGATTAAACCGCTGTGTAGACACTTCACATTGAGGGGGAAAAAAAGGCTTCAGTTTGCTAGGAAACATCAAGATTGGACCAAAGAGTTCAGATTTACTCTGCTCCAGAACAATAGACAGATCAGTGTAGAAAGAGGATGCACCCATCATGTCTAATGCATATCCTATAAGACTGTGGGGGCATTGTAATGATCTGAGGTTGCTTAAGTTGTTCAGGTCTGGGTTCAGCCAAGTTATGTGCCCAGGTTTGAGCTTACAGACTTGTTCCTTTGACAGATTTGAAGAACCGAACAATCCAGGATTAGGTAAAATCGCTAACAATAAAATCCCACTAATTTGGTAACCCATTTAAGACCCCCCCATTGTTCAGGGGTCAGGTGCTAGCGGAGGCATATGAGTGGAGAAATCTGTCATTTTTTTGATGCCTTTGCAAAACATTAGGCCAAAATCAATGTTAAATTGTTAGAGCGATATATCTGTAGCATGTTTTTTTTTTAAATGAATGAATACAACTAATTATAAATCAAGACACTCCATATCTCGTGAAAAAAAATAATGACTAGCATTCCTGGTGTGTAATGGCGAATGTAAATAAAATCCAGCTAACTGAGTAATTGATGTACAGACTGGAGGCACATGGACAGTCCTTTCCTTTATAGAAAAAAGACAAAAATCGTAATAATATATTTCTTTGTAAAATAAATAAACTATAAATCAAGACCCTAAGATGAGCAACACCTGAACCCTCGGAGTGTAACGTTTAGTGCGAATGCTACGAGTGATCCTCTAAGGTGCTTCTCAGACAGTTCAGTGCCCTGACTGATGAACTCAGTACAGGTGTTATTGAAGGAAAAAAATGGTGGATTAATGCTGCAATCCTCCAACCCTGTGGTGCGAGTTTCAGGTCCTGCGATGAACTAGTTCTTCTCTTTTGACAGCTCTAATTAAAACACACACCACAAAATGCAGTGCTTGGTGTATCAGAGGGAGAAGTTTGATCACATCCGTATGGGTGATTAAGCATGATTAAACACAGGAAACCGTGCGGCTAACTCTATTAGCATTTAAAATAATCCGATTCCATATAGCGAGAGAGAGAGAGAGAGAGAGAGAGAGAGAGAGAGAGAGAGAGAGAGAGAGAGAGAGCAGGTGGTATGCTTGAGAGCATTTGCCCTTCTGACTGACATTCACATGCTACAGAGGGATATAAGAATAAACCATGTTTAGTGGTGTGTGTGTGTGTGTGTGTGGGTGTGTGTGTGTGTGTGTGTGTGTGTGTGTGTGGTTTTGGTATGCTATGCCATGAGTGCTGGATCACAGCATCTCTGGCACTGTGCGATAAAAGAACAGCTCCAGGCTCAGATACAGAATGTACACAGATGAGTACATAAACTAAATAACAAGCCTTTTTGACCAAAAGTTTGCGGACAACTGATCATCGGATTCCTGTGCTTTTTCCCCATTTGCTCTCATAAAGATGTTCTGCTAGATTTCATGGAGATAACTAACATGTGTCTGAATGAAAGTCAGGTAGTGATATAGGTGAGGTGAGGAGGCCTGGTGTCCAGTCAGCGTTCACATTCATCATATTCAGTAGGGTTGGAGAGCGGGAGATCTTCCACCCACATAAAGCATATCTTAAAGGAGCATAAAGGAGCTGGAACAGATTCGAGTCTCCTAGTAATTATGTGCCTTCTGTTTTGTAGTAACAATTTGCACCACATAGCGGAGGAAACGTCAGGTGTGCCAACACTTTTGTTTATATACATCGGTAACGTAAAAAAAGTTTTATATATATCTATATAATTTACCGACGTATCCTGGTGTGCCGCAGGCAGTGGACATGACATCACCCGTGCCCTCCATCTTGGAAAGGCCAAAGTCACTGATCATGATCTTTGACCCATCTTGAGGGTTGAAGTAAAGAAGATTCTCGGGCTGAAGAGGAAGAAAAAAAATCTATAAGGATATATATAAGGAATAAATAAGGAGGATCGTCCATTACCAGTTCAGCATCACGTGATTGAGGGTAGATGTCTATGTAAAGTGCATTAAAATAACGTAACACACACGTAATCATAGATTATACCGGGGTCAGTTATCAGTACTGACAATTTAACAAACAATTTAAAATTTTCAGTGCAAATATGACTGAATGGCTCAAAAGAACACTTTGTGTGTGTGTGTGTGTGTGTGTGTGTGTGTGTGTGTGTGTGTGTGTGTGTGTATTTGCTCTTCAGGTACTGCATTTTTAATTAAAATTTGTTTTATTTGTAAAGCGCTTTTAACAATGAATGTTGTCTGTCTGTCTGTCTGTCTGTCTGTCTGTCTGTCTGTCTGTCTGTCTATCTATCTATCTATCTATCTATCTATCATCTATCTATCTATCTATCTATCTATCTATCTATCTATCTATCTATCTATCTATCTATCTATCTATCACGTGCATCAATGATCCTCAACCATCAACGACCCTGTCGCCGGTTCACCACTGTTCCTTCCTTGGAGCACTTTTGAAAGATTCTGACCACTGCAGACCAGGAACATCCACAAGAGCTGCAGTTTTGGAGATGTTCTGACCCAGACGTCTAGACGTCACAATTTGTCAAATTTGTTTAAATCCTTACGCTCACCCATTTTTCCTGCTTCTAACATCAACTTTGAGGACAAAATGTTCACTTACTGCGTAATAAAAATATTTACTCACTAACAGGTGCCATGATGAAGAGATCATCAGTGTGGATAGATGGATGGATGGATATATTTATAGAAAAATAGATGGATGTCAATCACATTTTAAGTCACTCTGGATACAAGCATTCTTATATTTATTTTTATATTTATTTGCTGTCTATCTCTATAAGGAGGTTGTGAGTTCAAATACCAGCACCATGAATTTACCACTGCTGGGCCCCTGAGCAAGGCCCTTCACCCTCACCTGCTCAGTTGAGATAAGTACACAGCTTGTGTATGCACATGTATGCTCGCTCACCTTCAGGTCTCGGTGCACGATGCCCATACTGTGCAGGTAATTGACTGCATCCAGGACTTGTCTGATGAGCGTGCTGGCATCTTTCTCTGTGTAGAACCCCTTCTCCACAATCCGGTCAAACAGCTCTCCTCCTGAAACCCTAAACCAATCACACACACACACACACACACACACACACACACACACACACACACACACAGTGACAGAAAGGTTAATGTAACATTCATAAACCTAGTCTTTAGCACCAGAATGAGAGGAATAGTTTCCTTGCACTTCAGTTTCACACATGCAACAGTTATGATGGGTGCCAATACTTACACATACAGTGTACCTAATCCACAACAGTGTACCAAACCACAATCCATGGAGCATTTTCATTTCAGACTTATTTTAATGGTCATGGTAGCTTTATCACCTGCCACCAGAGGGGGTAAGAACATAAAAAAATAAAACAAAATCTGAAAAAATAAACATTCAATATAAAGAGACAAACGGTTCTTAGTAACTGTTTATTGTCAACAGTAGCCTGGAAATGTTTCTGTATGTAGAAATAATTCACATCTCACAGGGTTTTATACAGAACACCATTTCCAAACTTCAGATCAAATATAATGCTTCCGTCCGTCCTATTTCTCAAATAGAGTTAGTACATTAATACAGAGATTTGGGAAAACCAGAGGACTATTGGTCATACAGTAACTGTGTTTCCAAAAGTTTTGAAACACCTGCCTCTTTCTCCCATATGTTGGTAGCATGAAATGTTCCCTTCACCCGAATCTGTTCCAGATGACACCAAGCCAGCTCCATGTAAATATGCTTTTCATGGGTTGGAAGTGTGTGGAAGATCTCCTGCTATTATGGAGCTCCAACCCTTGTTAAACATGATCAATGTAAATGCTGACTGCACCCCAGGCCTTCTCAGATCACCTACATTAACACCCTGGTGGTGAATAAGCACAGATCTACAAAAATATCTGCTGGAACATCTAACCAGAAGAGTGAAGTTTATAATAAGAGCAAATGGGACTCAAAATGGAATGTTCAAAAAAGATACACAATGTTATGGTCAGGGGTCCACAAACTTTTGCCCCCATACTGTATCTCTCACAAAAATGCGCAACTACACACAAGTCATTTTATTTGTGTCTTCACTCAGAAGGGGGCACAGTGTGTGTGTGTGTGTGTGTGTGTGTGTGTGTGTGTGTGTGTGTGTGAGAGAGATGTACTTGCCACAGATGGTACAGTAAAAGCCTGTAGCCAGGGGTATGAACTCATAGTGACCATGTCACTAATTTTAAACACACACACACACACACACACACACACACACACACACTATCTCTCTCTCTGCAGTCCATTAACAGAGGAGAGATGAGCAGCCTCACAGCCAGCGATCAAATTAACATTCGGGAATTTAAATCTTAATGAGTTTTCTAAGGGGAGGACAATAGAACGAAAATGAATTGTGCTTCATCTCCCTGAATGCCTGCTTCACTCCTCAAACTCTCAGCAGATGTATTAGGCTCGATAAAGTTAGGTACCTTCTGCAGTTTTTTTAATATGCTCATCACTAGAGTTTGACCGATTCACTGGTTTTGCGATAAATCATCAACTGATAGTTAATCACTAGAACTATCAGCAAAAATCCATACCGATAGTTTTTCCGGGTTGCTCTATACAGTACGAGAGTGGCCTCTAGAGGTGAATCACTGACGCCATGTGTTGTTTATTTGAAGTGACTTTTTTAATTATTAATTTTGGATATAACATTATTTATTGGAGTGTTACTTTTTGTTTCAGTTTGAACGTATGCCTTTTATTTTCCTCTCTATTTATTAATATAGTAAATGAAAAAATATGAATATAATTAACACATGATTCAGTACTTTTTTGTATTTTTTTTTGTGTAATAGAGTTCACTAGTATTTTACATGGAGTGTTTAATCATCGGTTTATTCGGTTATCAGCAAGTACGATCCAAACCAAATATCGGTAAAATCCACTATCCCGCGGTGTTGCAGATGTCCAACCGGAATCGAATGAATGTAAAGCCGGTTTGAACAGGATCAAACGACATTTAAAGAGATGCAGTTTCAATTCTACCTTCGAGGTAATAACGCTTCAGAGCTGCTGTTATAGAAAACAAATACATTCATGCATGAAAAAACAAACACTAGTGTGTTTCTGGTTATTCATGATAGGTGTGTGAGTGTGTGTGTGTGTGTGTGTGTGTGTGTGTGTGTGTGTGTGCACACAAGAAACAGAGGTAGATAGATGTAGATGAAGGATGGGTGCCAATATTTACAGTATGTGCGCAGTAAATATCATGCATGAAAAAATAAAGACAAGGTTGTCCCTGGCTGTCTACAGTGTGTGTGTGTGTGTGTGTGTGTGTGTGTGTGTGTGTGCGTGAACGTGAGAGAAAGAGTCAGGGTTAATATTCAGATCCATCCACTTGGCCCAATCACTCACCCACCCACACACACACACACACACACACACACACACACCGAGCGACACAGTGAGATTAAAGTGGTGTAATGACAGGGACAATCTGCCACCCATCACCTAGGTTACACAGCTCTCGTGCGTCAGTGTGCTACTCAGCTGATTGTCCAGGCCGATCTCCATGTCCAGCCTCCCGTCCCCTGACCTCTCACTTCTTCTCCCTCTCAACACACCTCCATCAAGCAGATTTCACTCAGTGCTTCTCCTTCTACTGTAACACTCGATAGCACTCAGGACCATTTTCATTTCAATTTTTGGATCCAGGAAGTCCCACAACTGCATCATTTCCTCCCCAGAACTCTCATCACTTCCATATGATTTTAGATTAATCAGGGTATTTAAACACAGGAAGCTCTGAAGTGTAGAAAGATCCCTCCTATAAAATTATAAAACCACACTGGATATTCAAAATACACTAAACGGCCAAAAAATTGTGGACAGCTGACCCTTAGATTGGTATATGAACTTTTTTTGAACATCCCTTTCCACATGTAGTCTTCATTTCCTGTTATAATGAGCTCTGTTCTTCTTGGAAGATGTTCCACTAGATTATGGAGTATGCAGTTCATGTTTGATGCAATTTTATGTTTGTTTTCATCACCGAGTCACTGATGATGTATGAAGAATCGTGTATGGTCTCAGAAGGTGAGAGATGTTACACATTAAAATGATCAGATGAAAGTTTGATGTGGCGGTGCTGCAGAAACCACGCTGCAGTGCACCGCTGTGTCGGAGCTGAGCCGAGCACCTGCTGCTGAAATCATCCTGTGTTTGCAGAACACCATAAACTAAACACACACACACACGCACACGCATGCTCGCGTGTCTATGGTGACAATCACAGCCCTTTGTGTTTCTGCTTGTCATCACACACTGATGTCCTTTCCTCTCTGTGTATCACACACATGCTCACAAGGGCACACACTGACATCCGTATGTACACGGCCTGCACACACGCACAACTCAACTGCTCCCCACTTTGTCTCACACTTTACCTGCACACGAGAATCTACACACACACACAGCAACACACAAACCTCCATACATGCAACTGAACTTTCAGTCACACACTTGGACTTAAAAAAAAAAGAAAACCAAGGACAATCACACCCCGACACTGATGCTCGCACACAGGTACTGCCACTCGCACACGACACTGCCACTCGCACACTGCCACTCGCACACAGACACTGCTACTCACACACCGACACCGCCACTCGTACACTTCCACTCGCACACAGACACTGCCACTTGCACACTGTCACTCACACACCGACACTGCCACTCGCACACCAACACTGCCACTTGCACACCGACACTGCCACTCGCACACAGACACTGCCACTCGTACACAGACACTCCGATTCTGCCACTCGCACACCGACACTGCCACTCGCACACAGACACTGCCACTGCACAGACACTGCCACTGTGACACAGACACTGCCACTCCGATTCTGCCACTCGACACCGACACTGCCACTGCACACAGACACTGCCACTCGACACAGACACTGCCACTGCACACAGACACTGCCACTGTACACAGACACTGCCACTCCGATTCTGCCACTCGCACACCGACACTGCCACTCGCACACAGACACTGCCACTCGTACACAGACACTGCCACTCTGATTCTGCCACTCGCACACCGACACTGCCACTCGCACACAGACACTGGAACTCGCACACCGACACTGCCACTCGCACACAGACACTGCCACTCGCACACCGACACTGCCACTCGCACACCGACACTGCCACTCGCACACCGACGCTGTCACTCGCACACCGACGCTGCCACTCGCACACCGACGCTGCCACTCGCACACCGACGCTGCCACTCGCACACCGACGCTGCCACTCGCACACAGACACTGGAACTCACACACCGACGCTGCCACTCATTCTGCCACACACATTTCTGCACTAGAACTCATTTACACACTCATGCAAAAATCTCACTTGCACTAAATCTCATAATCATTCACACTCACACACTTTACTAATCCTCACAACAATGCACACATACTCACACATGCACAGATTTACACTCAAAAGATTAATCTTTGCTCACATGCACTTTCATTTGCCCACTCCTACACACACACACACACACACACACACACACACACACACACACACACACCCCACTTGAATGGGGACATGTTCAGAGTTTGTTTTCTGCTCCTGTGATCTCTACAGGCGTTGTGCCATGTGCACACATCAGAGTTCTGTTCTTTCATTGCACTCAGGTAAAGGTCACACTCACCCACAACCAGCTCTGTGTGTGTGTGTGTGTTTGTGTGTGTGTGTGTGTGTGTGTGTGTGTGTAAGCTGACATTAAATGGCTAAGTGCTACTATGAGTTAGTGAAGTGACATTTCAGCTCAGAAACCGATGACGTGGAAGTTTTTCTTTTCGAGAGCAAAAGCGCGGGTCAATATTTTTATCAGTATTGTTACTACAAATAAGAAGTCAATAATGTCTGGGACACGTCTGCAGCAATCACCTCACGTTCTACTCCACTCCTCAGTTCTCTTTCATTTTATTATATTTTTCTCAAAGTTCTGGATATCAGCCTTTTATTATTCTGACTGTATTCAATGTACATGGGAATGTACATCATATGGCTGAAAGTTTGTGGACACCTGACAATAAGAAGGATATGCATCTAAACATCCCATCCCACATTTATTCCTTATTGGCGCTTATAAAAACCTCCACTCTTCAGGGAAGATGTTCCACTGGATTTTAGAGTGTGCTTGTGGAGATTTGTGCTGATTCATCATGTTCAATAGGGTTACTCTATAACAGGAGTGGAAGATCTCCTGCTATAGAGGAACCCTATTGAACATGATGATTGAGCACACAGTTTGGAGAAGAAGCACATATGGCTGTAAAAGCAGCAAAAATTCCCAATACTTTTGCCACTTCATTTTTTTTTCCATTTTTCTCAACTTTTTGTTTATTTCTTCTTTATGCTGACATGATCATTTTTATTTAACAAGCAAAAATCAGAGCCAAAAGGTCTCAGAATTTGAGTCAAACTGCACAAAATGAACACACACACACACACACACACACACACACACACACACACACACACACACACACACACACACACAAACACACACAAACACACACACTAGACTACGTGGTATACTCACAGTTGCATTATGAGGTACAGGTGATCAGAGCTTTCGTAAATGTCCTCCAAGGCCACGATATTTTCGTGCTTGATCCTGTAAAATAAACACAGATCATATTTAAAGAAAGAAAATAACTATTATAGTAAAATGTGTTGGGCTGAATTATGACCAAAAGTATTAGGACACCCGACCCGTCACACGTGGCTCCTCCCCAAATAGTTACTATGAAGTCGGAGGCACACAACTGTACAAGACGTCTCCAGATGCTTTAGCATGAGGTTTTTCCCAAACCTGTTCCAGCATGACAACGCTCCAATGCACAAACCCAGCTCCATGAAGATCTGCTTTACATGGTTTGGAAGATCTTCTGCTATAGAGCTCCAACCCTACTGAACATGATGAATGCTGACTGTGCCTATGTAGCTGAATGAGCACAAATCTCCACAAAATCTAGTGGAACATCTTCCCAGAACTTGTTATAACAGCAAATAAGGACTAAGGTGCCAATTCTTTTGGTGGGTGTCCACAAACTTTTGGACATACAGCGTAGTTTTCGAATTGTGTAAAAAAATTTATTTAAAGTGACTCGCAAATGTTTATAATGATCTGATTGTCCAGTACAGATTTATTTATTAAAGTAGTGCTGAAGTAAATGCATGATTTTCTGAGATCCTGTTAACAGGGTCATGGATCATGGATGCACGTGAGGAGCGAAGGCCGGCCCGTGTGGTCCGATCCAACAGACGAGCTCCTGTAGCTCAAAATGCGGAAGATGCTGTTACTGCTCGACAGGTCGGGACTAACCAACACAATATAAAGCAGGTGGTCATGATGTTATACCTGATTGGTATATATATATATATATATATATATATATATATATATATATATATATATATATATATATATATATATATGAGCGCCAGTGGTTTTCAGCGTGATTTACAGGGAAATAAATACAAGGGAAGATCAAGGGTTCGTCAGCTCGCATCAGACAATACGGCCATCATCTCTCCAGCAGCAACGACTTCTCCGACATACGAAACTAATCACAGAACTCCTCGACTTCAAAGGATTAATCCTAAACTCATTTCTTTTCTGTGTCTGTCTGTCTCGCTCTACACATCACGTCTCCTCCCTACCTTAAGAAAGAGTGGGCAGAAACTGCAGCGTGACTCATCTAGTGCTTCAGAAAGCCTTTCCTTTAATTATAGTGCGAAACATGGAGAAATGACAGAGAGGGGGAGAGACAAAAGAAAAAAAAGACAGGCAGACAGACACCCTTTATACATGAAGTACAAAAGAAACGATTTAGAGGGAAAAAAAGAAAAAAAAGAAGACATTATGACACCGGGTGAACTGCAAGTCTTCCAGGATATTGTTCTGTCGTCTAAACGCTCGGCTGCGTCTCGAAGAAACGCGACACCTGGGGCCGCATGTGTGAATACATGACTCAGTGCTTACGAGTCATCACGGAAAGTCTAATAGAATCTTGTCTGATAGAACGATGTGAGCGAGACAAACAGTCCAAACACGCGAGGGCAGAGAGACGGGTTAATTGGGTCTCGGGATCGGAGCGGTAATTAGCGTTCCCAACACCTGAGTCCTCCCGCGCGGTGTAACGAGCCGAGCTGTTCGGCAGATACAGAGGACGTGTCGGTGTGTGCCCGGGCCTGACGCAGGTGGTTACCATGGCAACGCTTACAATAACACGGGTCGGAGTCTTCTCCATCATCAAACAACGTAGAAACCCGTATCTAACAGGAGACTACACGACATCGTCGCCGTGTGGGTTTAGCTGCTGCAATGTCATATTAAGGACACGCTGCTGCCAAAAGTATTGGGACACCACACTTTTCCAACCATCTCAAACTGTTAGCGCACACAATCGTATAGAACGTCTTTGGATGCGGTAGCAAGAGATTTCCACTTGAACTAGGAGACCCAAACCTGTTCCAGCAGGACAATGCCCCTGTGCACAAAGCCAGCTCCATGAAGATATGCTTTTTACATGGGTTGGAGTAGAAGATCTCCTGCTAAAGAGCTTTGACATCAACCATTTTGAACACCATTGGGATAATTGTAAACGCTGATTCAACCCAGGGCTCCTCAGCGCACTTATATCAGAATGTGCACAAAATCTTTCCATAAGAGTGGTGGTTATTATAAGAGCAAATGGGGACTTAATGTGGAAGGGGTTCATGAAGATGCTCATACCAATCTTATGGTCAGGTGTCCACAAACTTTTTTGGCCATATGGCGTAAGTATCATGTTTGTGAAACTTGGAAAACTCAGATATAGGAAGAGCACCGCAAATCGTGTGCATTTCACATCAAAGAACATGAGTATTGAAAAATATTTGTGTTTCTATACTATTGCCCAATTCATTTTTCTAAAATATAAAATTAAGAATGTGTAAAAATACGTTTTCTTAATCAAAGGCTACGTCTACAGTAATCCGGAAAATGGATTTAAAAATAGTCGTCATGTCCGTCTGCCGTTTATTTCCTTCCCGGCTAGTTAAAACGTCACATCAATGACTGAAAATGCATGATCGCTTTTAAAAGCCTTGAGAAAAAGTTTTCAAAAAGCTACATTTTCGTTGACTGAAAACGCCGTCTCAGTTTTGACGGAAGGCCAAAACATGGCCATGGCCAAAAGGTGTTTTTTGTGGTGTTCAGCGCAGACCCTCAGCGTTGCGAAAAAGGGCGGCGCTAGACCGAAAATCGTGTAGGAACCCTGTACAAGCATTATGTACATCTTCAGGCCTTCACTAAATTACATTGCTTATTGACATGGTGCTTTTGTGGTGACTTGCTGTAATACTATAGTAATAGGGCAGTGGTGGTTCAGTTTTTAAGGCTCTGTGTTAATATAATTAAATTCAAATGTATTTCTATTGCGCTTTTCACAATGGACATTGTCTCAAAGCAGCTTTACAGAATGTAAGAATTATAGAACAAAAATTTCAATATAAGTGAATTATTATACTAATAATTCACCTGCGGAGAATGTGGCAAGGAAAAACTCCTTTAGATGGTATGAAGAACAAACCATGAGAGGAGCCAGACTGAAAATGGAACCTCATCCTCATCTGGGTGACACCAACAGCATGATTATAAATCATTAAAACATTACAAACACCAGAGAGTGAGATCTAACATGAGCACCAGAGTTTGTGATTATGAGTAATGTCCTCTCCACAGTCATATCCAATCAGTTTTAGTTGTGGAACCAGAAGTTCTTGAGCAACTCATAAATTAGCTTAACATCTCAGATCATTATAGATTCAACACCAACTCCTCCATGCCAAAGCCTTTAAATGTCCAAAGAGGGAGAAATCAAAAGGGGTTCAAGCCCCAGAACATCCAAGCTGCCACTGTTGGGCCCTCAAGAAAGGTACATAATTCTATCTGCTCCAGGGGTGCCATACCATACCATACCATACCATTCTATACCATTCCATACCATACCATACCATACCATTCCATACCATACCATTCCATAACATACCATACCATACCATACCATACCATACTATACCATTCCATACCATACCATACCATACCATACTATACTATACCATACCATACCATACCATTCTATACCATTCCATACCATACCATTCCATAACATACCATACCATACCATACCATACCATACTATACCATTCCATACCATACCATACCATACTATACTATACCATACCATACCATACCATTCTATACCATTCCATTCCATACCATACCATACCATACCATTCCATACCATACTATACCATACCATACCATTCCATACCATACTATACTATACTATACCATACCATACCATACCATACCATACCATACCCAGCTTTCTGACAAGCTGTGATATTTGAAAACACAGGAAGTGGAAGCTCAGTGGTTAAGGCTCTGGTTTACCGATCAGAAGGCCGGGGGTTCAAGCCCCAGTTTGCCAAACTCCTGAGCAAAGCCCTTAACCATCCATGCTCCAGAGGCGCTGTATCATGGCCGTCGTCGCTGGGCTCTGACTGAGCTTCCGTGTAAATGTATGTCAACATTAATAGAGTTTTTGGCCTTTTTTCCCCCTCAGGTAATCGAGTTGTTAACATTTCTCCCACAGAGGAGAAATGTTCACCCTGTGTACAGGGGATCTTGTGGTTAAATCCTGACAGTTGCTGTGGCCCAGAGTCAAGAGAGCAAATTTGGCAATGTTCTCTAAATGTTATTACGCTCTCTGCCATCAATCACAGTGACACTAGACAATCCTTCTCATTTGGTAGCTCAGGTATGTAGGAGAGGGGGATAACGCTTGAAAGCGGTCAAAGCTGTAATTAGGTAACTGACTGAATTCTAAGAATGAGACAGGACAGGAGTTTCTTATGGGAAATCAAAAAATAATGGTCAAGGTCAATAAAGGGGTCAGACATAGAACATCTCATACTGTAGAAAATGCAGAAGCTAATAAATATTGAACCTGTGAACACTAGATGGTCTGAATTGTGAGATTGCCATGACTTTGCAAGCGCAACTGAATTTGCACAGATTGTGTAAAAAAATCCGACTAAACCATAAACATGATCCAAGTCAAGGATGCCAGGAATTCATCTTCTTCTTTCGGCTGCTCCCATTAGGGGTCGTCACAGCAGATCATCCGTCTCCATACCACCCTGTCCTCTACATCTGCCTCTTTCACACCAACTACCTGCATGTCTTCCTTCACCACATCCATAAACCTCCTCCTTGGTCTTCCTCTTTTCCTCCTTCCTGGTGTCTCCATCCTCAGCATTCTCCTACTGATATACCCCATGTCCCTCCTCTGCACATCTCCAAACCATCTCAATCACACCTCCCTTTCCTTGTCACCAAAACATCCTACATGGGCTGTCCCTCTAACAAATTCATTTCTAATCCTGTCCATCCTCATCACTCCTCCTGTCTTTTACTCAAAAGGATGCAAGGAATTATCATTTTTAAAAAAGAATGGTTCACTAAAGCATGAGACATCATCTTCACCACATGGATTGGCCACAGCAGAGTTCAGATCTTAACCCCATTGAGAATCTTTTGTGTCCTGGAGAAAATAACTTTCACTCTTCTATGAAGATGTTCTACTAGATTTTGTGTGCTAGAGATGATTTGTGTTCATTCAGTTACAAGGGTGTTAGTAAAGTCAGGTACTGATGTAGATGAGGTGAGGAGGATTCCAGTTTATCCCAAAGGTGATCAATAGGGTTGAGATTAGAGCTCGATAGCTGGAGATCTTCCACTCCAACCCATGTAAAGCATATATTCATGAAGCTGGCTTTGTGCACAGGAGCATTGTCAGGCTCATGTAAAGGTTCCGCATCTAAGCACGTCTTATTGGAGTCCTCTAACGGTACAAAAATTAAACCCAAGCTCATAAAACAATACATATATTTGCCATCTCTTTTGACTATCTGTGTAATCTGGATAAATCTGAAAACTGCGTTTTTGTCTAAAAACATTGCACATTTTTAATTGTTTTCCAAAAGCTGCTCATCCACAACGAAACGTCTGAAAATTCTTACGTCACTGTACTGCGCAGGAGCAAAACGTAAAACGCTTCGACCTTCGACCCGACGCAAAAACTGCTTTTTTTCAAATGTATTCACTTTGGGGGGTGTTTTCAAAAAGCTACGTTTTTCGTTGACTGAAAGCGTCTCGTGTGGACGGAAGGCAAAAAAAC
Organism: Silurus meridionalis; assembly: GCF_014805685.1. NCBI lineage: Eukaryota > Metazoa > Chordata > Actinopteri > Siluriformes > Siluridae > Silurus > Silurus meridionalis. The sequence continues at coordinate 3,353,163 of NC_060901.1, read as the reverse complement.
CCAAAAAAAACAGTCCCTTTCCTGCACCTATTTGGCCTGCTGTATAGATTTAAATTCATGCCTGGGGAATACAATTTGGGGATCTTACTTCTACTCCTCAGTTAAAATAGCTTGAAGTTAAACACTACAATAAAACAAAAGCACACAGACATTCCTTGGAGATTCCTTGGAGGAAGCTATAATTTTTGCCGACATCCCAGTCACCCCGCTTGCCGCATTGGTCCTGGCTGCCAGAAAAACCATGGAAACGAAGGTACAGCAGGAAAGTATTGTGGTATCGACGTAGATACGCGGTGTTCGAGACTCACTTGCGTAGCACGGCGATCTCGTTCTCGATGCTGCTCTCCTTCCCCTTCAAGGCCTTTTTAGGGATGCACTTAACGGCAAACATCTTCTCTGTGACTCTCTCCTGAGCCAGGACCACCTCGGAGAACGCTCCCCTAAACCAAAGAGAGAGAGGGGAAATAAAATAGATTTGTGAATGCTGTTGATTAAAACAGAGCAGGAACATCACATAGATCCCATCCTACCAGTGTCGGTTCAGTGGGAGGAGATGTCATGTCATGGAGTTATCTCATCACGGAGAGATAAATAAACACACTCTTCCCTACCTCTTTTAAACCAACACACACACAAAAATGAATGAAGCAGACTTTTTTTTATCTCCAGCTGTGACGAAGACGAAGCTGTTTACACAAAAGTCATCATCCGTACACTGCTTTTTTTATTATCCTGAACAGATCCTTCAACCTCCATCCTGATTTCCTAAATACACACCCCATTCCTGAGCTGCTATGTAGCTCCATCTCACTCGGTCTCTCTGTGTGAATCCAGCTATATGAATTTATCCATAAAAAGAGAGCGTTTAATGCCATTAATACGGTTCTTTCTTTGTGTTTTTGAAGAGGGGAGAAATACTACACAATGACACGATCCAGCATCACCCTATCATTAAGGCCTGAAATTCTGACTGGAAATCAAAATCTCTACAAAGATATCCTCAAGTGAAGCGAAGCTGCTGGTGTTATAAAGTACTCAAGTATTCTCATGAAGTAAATTCATCAATCTAACGACATGGTAAAAGGAAACATCACATTTCCGTCAGAATCACATTTTCCTATAATAATGACAATATGACAATATGCGTGAGAATATTTCTTGCTAAATAATTACATTTACTAATAAGAAGTCAAATATGTAGATCTGTAAATCACCAACATTTGCTATTAGCTAGAAATGTTAGCTACATGATGTTGCTGATGCTAGTCTAGCCATGCATTAGCAAAGAAAACACAATAACAGAACTCAGTAGTTCAGGCCACTGATCAGATGGTCGGCCATTTGAAGGGCTCTCGATTAATGAATTCTCCTTTAAAACCCCACAATGCACCACAATACCCAGAGAGCATCAAAACGTATTAAGAATGACTCATTGAAGCCTCTGAAGAAATGTATTAGCATTGTTGGAGCTCAAAAATGATGAAACTTTTTTTTTTTTTAATGGGAAGTGTTCATTTATTTCTAATCAGTAGGTCAGGATCATGAGTTTGCATCCCAGCATCACTAAGACGCCACTGTTGGGCCCTTAAACAAGGACCTAAACCCTCAGCTGCTCAGATGGTTGTAAGTCACTTTGTCAAATGCCAAAAGCATGAATTCATGCACACAAGATACTGATTCGCATCCTAGGGAGCTAATAAGATTCCAGAGTTACGATAGATCAACTTACGATTTTTCCGTATCTTAATAATATTAAAAATGTCATTTTCGCACAATGCGTTGGAATGCTGCTAGGATGTGCGCATGTGTCCTGCCTTTCTACTCTTCCAGCTCCGCCCTTCACTCCTAAAAACTGGCGCTCATCCACATGATATATAGTTTATTTACTATGGTAGTAATTGCTCCGCTTTTAAATAATGCACTATTATTTTTTAGATAACCATATTTCACTATACTACCCCATACTGATCAAAATTCTTTAAGACTCCAGGGTACGCGAGGCCATGTCTTGACTTTTCGAAGCTAGATGGATTTCCTGCCTTCTAGTGAGCTAAAGAAGACGCCTCATGTTATCTGGAGTGTTTGGATATATACCGATATACCGATATACCGCACACAGCCAATGATTTGAGATTCCAAAACGGTAGTACAAATTGTGGGAAACTAAAGCGTGTGTTTATTCTTAGTAATGTAATTCAGGGGAAGTGCGAGCAAGCATTCATTCCGGCACCGATGGAGCAACGTATAAATAATAGTTATGTAGTATAGTAAGTAATGAAGAACAATCACGGCAGTATTTTCCAGTCCTGCATCTGGCTCTTGTGAAATTGCTTCAGGCTGCTGTAGAAACGATATCACGGGGCTAAAATGCAGAGTGAGATTATGCATCTGGGTTGCAAGTGCCTTGGTGACATTTATAAACATCCATTTACTGATAAAGCTTTGGGGTGGTGGGGTGGGTGGGATGGCTGCATGGCCTCATCAACCATCTGTCATGCCACGTAAAAGCTTTATAAAAACACCGGAGAGCCCAGAATTAAATCCGGACATTAAGTGAATATTTATCTGGACAATCGTGGTCGTTGCTATGCTACATGTACTGCGACACACCAACAAACTCATCAACATGCCTGGATACATAAAGGCTCCTGCAAATATATTTTACACACAAACACACACACACGTCAAACAAACCATAAAGACTATTGGACGAGTGACAAATCCTCTCCTGAAATCCTCATTAAAATGCTAAAATGCCTCCTCCATTGCGTGCTCTCTCTTATGCACGGACGGGGATTTATGTGCACGCGTGGGTGAGAGCTTTGAAACCGGCTCCTTGTTCGGAAAAAAAAGAAAAACGCACACTCGACCACAGACGAAAAAGTGACTACAATGATTACTCCATATGGACCCGACCAACATCTGACACACGCAAATGATGAGATCGGTCAACCGGCCTCGATCCATACACTTATTTATGATCAATAAAACCCATGAAGTACCTACATGCCACCACTGGCAGCCACAATGAATTTATCTACAGCTTTAATGTCCATAATTCCCTTAGACACTCACACAGAGAAAGAGAGAGAAAGAGAAGGGAAGAGCTAGCATGATTCAACCATGGTTTCATTCATGTTGCATGAAAATGAGGAGACAAAAGGGAAATAGGGTGAGGGGGCGAGCGCTGGAGACATGAATGAAGCACATGAAGAAAGAACAGCTTAATCCACTCAGTGACATTTTCATGAAATACATGAGATGGAGACACCATAAATGCCTTCTGGGCAAAAAAAAATTAACATTACCATCCTACGTATCAGATCGGAGTACTGTATAATCAGGGTTATAAAGTATGAGGGAGAGGGTTTGGGGTTCTGAGTGTCTGAACCCTGTTTAATCATCTTCGGATTTAACCAAATTGTAATGGTTTTCACTAGAAATGCCATCATAAACCACCATGTCTTAACCATTACAACCATCCCAGAATGTTTTCCATCACATACGAGCTGGTCACAAAAAGATTCATGTCTTACTTTTGTAACACGCCAACAGATGGCAGCACATGGCTGCACGCACAGTCACAGGGAGCACAAACCTTCATAAGTCAGTGTGCCAAAACACATCGTCCTGTGAACATCAGGAGCTGTACAACTGGCGCTATTCTAACCTGACCACGTGTGTTACTACGTCTGTGATTTCATCATGGACAGCGAGTAAGAACAAAGAGCAAACATGACATTCTGCGTGAAACTGGACAAAACTGCCACAGAGATGTTTGACATGATTTAGCAAGTTTACTGTGATGCTGCAATGAGGCGTTTGAGGTGTTTTGAGTGCCACGCCCACTATAAGAGCGGAAGAACATCACTGGAAGATGACAAGAGATCAGGAAGACCTTCAACAAACTCAACCCTTGAAAATGTCGAAACCATTTGGCAACTTGCGCATGATGATTGTCAGAGAACAGTCCACAACATTGCTGCCATTGTCATTGCGTCATACGGAACAGTCCAGGGGATCCTCACGTGTGATTTGAAAATGCTTTGTGTTGCTGCCAAGTTCGGCACCAGGCTGCTGACCCAGGAGCAGAAGGAACACCACGTTGAAGTCTGTCAAGAACTCTGCATGACTGGCTTTCGACCTTCCTAAGTTCTCCCCCACCACCACATTGGCTTCCTGTAGCTGATGCATGGGATTTGAACACTGATGCTCAACAATGAAGCAACAAACAGACCTCTTAGCACTTATCCCTCCATCCTTTACCACTGATCCACTCATTCCTCTATCCTCTACAACTGCACCACTGATCCCTCCATCCTCAACCAATGCACCACTGATCTCTCCATCCTTTACCACTGCTCTACTGATCCTTCTAACCTCTACCACTGCTCCACTGATCTCTCCATCTTCTACCACTGCTCCACTAATCTTTCCATCCACTACAACTTCTTCATGCTTCCTCCACCCTCCAGCACTGCTTAACTGGTCTCCTTATTTCTCAGCTTCTGGCACTGAGGTAGTTGAATGAACTTCCGCCTGATGTCCAAATAGCTGCGTTGCTAGCAGTCTCAAACCAGGAGATAACATAGCAAATTTGCATTTTCTTACTCAATTTCCTCTTCCAAATGAGTTTTAGAGGTTTCAACAAGACGTTTCATGTCGTACATACTAAGTTAGCCGACTAAAATTCCTCTCATTGCAGTAAAGTAATTAAAAAAAGATCACAAAACCTCATGTGAATTAGCTCTCGTCTCTATATTTAAGGCAGTGCTAGCTCACTTTTAAATTTGTTCCACACATGATATGACTTGTGTCATGTAGGATTCATTTGTCGGTTTCTTGTGTTGCAGCTTAAAAATGTAAATACATTTCATCTATTTGTCGACCGTCATGTGTTAGCTTATCTTCCTACTAACTAGTCGTTTGCTAGCTATATATTTTAGCATTGTTGAACTTATTGTCGTCTTATTGTTAGCCAAGCAACAGTATTTATATAATTTTTTTGTTTCTTTTCTCACCAATATTGGTTTGGAAAGAAATTACCTTTGCTAACTAGCAGTTAGCTAGCTGCCACGAATGTAGAATTTTGCTAACAGCCATTATCGGTAGCTAATGTGCTAATCTCTGAAAATGAAACGTGGTCTCTACAACATCTGCATGCAAGTGTGTGTGTGTGTGTTTGTGTCACATTGTTGAGAAGTGCATTGTAAAAAAAGCCCTCATACTATAGTACAAATCAACAGCTCTGCTTCATTAACACAATGTGAGAGGAAAACTAAATGGAGCTAAAGTGGGAGTCACGCAGTGACACACACACACACACACACATATTTCTGAGATACTACTTGAATTCTAATGTGTATTTTTTTGCAAATATACCCGAAAATCATGACACAGCTCTTTTTATTACAGTTATACAAATCGCCCAGCCTTGGCCTGGATGTAAAAAAACGAACTAACTGAAACCATTTAGAAGCCTATCGTGTAAAAATATTTCAGTGATAATGCAAAAGAACAGCATTAAACGCTAACAAAATACCACACACTAAAACTAAAACAGGACAAAACCCATAATACCAACATACAAAAAGAGTAGCGGGTTTGCGATTGGTGGCTAAACTGATTAGCGAATTGTTAACATATTTTTCAGGAAGCACCAACAGTGTGTATGTTTGTTGAATATGAGCTAGTTTCTTCCAATTTATTGCTAGCTATTTGTAAAACCCACTACTTATAACGTTTTACACACACATATACACACATACACACATACTGATTTCTTATTTTCTTTTGCATGTTTGTCACACTTTAATGTTTCAGATCATCAAACTAATTTAAATATTAGTAAAACATACACAAGTGTACACAAAATGCAGTTTTTAAATGAAGGTTTTTATTATTAAGGGGAAAACTAAATCCAAAACGTCATGGCCATGTGTGAAAAAGTGTTTTTCCCCATCAGTTATTAGGCTTAGGGGCAAACACTTTTTCCCACATGGCCATGACGTTTTGGATTTTGTTATCTTTTACTAATATTGAAATTAGTTTGATGGTCTGAAAACTAAAAATCAGGAAGGGGGGCAAACACTTCTTCACACCACTGTATATATACATATATAAATATATATATATATATATATATATATATAAATATATATATATATATATATATATATATATATATATATATATATATATATATATATATATATATATACACACCACCAGTCAAATGATTGGGCATACCTTCTCCTTCAGTATTTTTTTTCTTGTTTTTTTTTTATTATTTTTAACATCTTGCAATAATACTTAAAATATCCAATAATGAAAGAACACATATGGAAATATGTAGTAAAAAAAAAGGGGTTTTATATTTAAGATTGACCAAAGTAGCTAAATTTTTGCTTTGATGAGCTTGGCCCACAATTCTCTAATTAGATTCATGGGGTAGTCTACTGGATTGGTTATTCAAAAGGGGTTTTGAGTACTTGTTGGCTGCTTTTCCTTCATTCTCAAACCATCTTAATTGTATATAGATTGCGAAGGCCAGGTCATCTGATGCAGCAATCCAAACCTTTGACTGGTAGCAATCAGGCTCTGAGAGATAAGTGATGTGTTGTCTAGTTTCATAAGAAAGACGATGGAAGAGAGTACTAAAGACATTTCTTTCAGCCTTAAAATGTTTTATTCTCGACCACAAGAATGCCGCCATGCAGAAGTGGCTTTTTAAAGCCACTACTCTGTAGCGTGGCTACTTTTTAATCTCCCTCGAGTGAATGTGTAAACAGCGTTGTACCTTGTTGTCGTGTTACATTCAGCTCTGATTACTAGGTCACATGTAAGCAATTATGTTATACCAGGGGTAGAGCACAATAACAGCAGGCCTGGTTCTTTTTTTTAATAAAAATGAAAAGAAAAAAAAAGAAAAATAAGCATTATTTGATATTTGTCCATTTACATTCGATTTACATTATTAAAGGGACAAATAAAATTGAGACACCTGACCTTTTCCAGCCAGATGTGCTGGATGCCCACAAGCTGGATGCCCACAATTGTATAGAATGTCTTTGGATGCACTAACATTCAATTTTCCCTTCACTTGGACACCTAAACGTGTTTTCTTGCTCAGTGGAGCTCAGTGGTGGTCACTATACAGCCGATCTGTCACTCACTCTAGTCTTCATATTTAGTGGTAGATGTCCGACTTGAAGTCACCCATTAACTCCGGGTCGCTTCGGCATCACAGATTAAACCGTAATCTTCCAGACATTCAGTCTTCTCCAAATGTGCCTGCTTTTATAAATGGTATCAGAAGATGCCTGAGTGTCATCATGCTCTAGAAGCACCACAGAGCTTCCATACTTCCTGTCTGAAAAAGAAACTATGGACAGTAAATATTGGGAGTTGCGACCGGTTTCTGCCTGAACTGTAGCCTTATTTGTGTCCCCTGTCTTCAAACTGTGCTTATGTTCTTTCTCTGTCATACAGTTCATATGGCTTTGTATGGTAATGATCAGGGCATCAGCGTGGCAGTGACAGTCAGAGTGTAGCTGTAGAAACACGTCTCGGATTAAGCCCATATTGTACAGTCGTTTGACTTTGTACTCAAGGTCATTCCAGGCATACAAAATGTAAATTCAGCCTTCCTACTGTATGTTTACTGTCAATTAGAAGTGGGTGAAATAGCTAAAAAACTCGATTCTCTATTTAAAATCAGTCAGTTTTACATTCATACACAGACACAACCAGACACACACACTGACACACACACACTCCGTGAAATGAAAACATGACCGCATTTTCCTGCGCACTGTTTGAAAGCTACCCCTTCTGTCTGTTGCTAGGGAACCCTGCAGTGGTAACTGTTGCTTGCCCTATTGATCTCGCTGTCAAAATAAAGTATTGCATTGGCTTTCGTTAAGGCTGAGGCTGAAAACACACACGGCTCGAACGTGGAACGACGACAGCGTCAGAGACGGCCTTTTCACACACACAGATTACTGTAATTTCCCCCGAGTAGCTACGCCAGCGCTCGTCTGACGGCAGTGATTTGGATAAACATGATCTCAGGCGTGCGCTGTGTAATCGAGTGTGATTCACATCAACACCTATGATGAGGAGTTCAGAGGCTGGACGGCCGCCGGCACAGAGGGAGAGCGTGGGTGTGTCTCCTGGAGACTCCTGATCAAAGCGGGGGGGTAGGTGGGGGTTTGAAGACGTTTAAAGACACATGGACACGCTTTCCTGTGCATGTGGTGGGAAAAGGCGTGTGTCTTGTAAAATACATACATGTTTGTGTGTGCATGTCTGTGCAGGTGGTGTGAATGTGCATGTTTACCTGTGTGTTTGTGTGTGTGTGTGTGTGTGTGTGTGTGGGTGTGTGTGTATGCATGTTTGTGTGTGTCTGTAAATGCACGTGTGTGTGCAAGTTTGTGAGTAAAAATCTTTTCGAGCGTTTGCATGTTTAAGTGTGTGTGTCTGTGTGTGTACATGTTTGTGTGTGCACAGTTTTTTGTTAGTGTGCGCATGTTTATGTGTGTATGTGTGTGAAAGAGAGAGAGATAATTGGACAGGGTTTTTTAGAGACAGAACAGCATCATGGGTAATTACTATGTCTGTGGTGTCATATCCTCGCCGGGTCCCATGACATCGCTCACTGATTATTGGCTTTGGATCAGTTGTTTCCATGGTAATGAGAGGCAAGCAGAGATCGGAGCAGAAGATTAGGAACGCGATAACCTTGTGGCAGAACGAGGAGCACGTCTGCACACGGCACGCCTCTCCGTTTCAGCTCCTCCACGGGACATCATCATCATCATCATCATCACAATCCTTATCATCTCCACCATCAACATCATCACCAACGTCATCTCTCTCAGAGCAAATCCAGTACATGAGGAACTCAAGGATCAAACCTCTCATACACCCTTCTTTCCTCCAAACACACACACACACACACACATACACACAGTCTGGTTTCCTGTGCAGTGAGAAAGTGATTTGACTCGGAATCGACTTGCTGCAGGAAGTTTGTTTTGGCCTTCAGCCGTTTGTGGGTTTTTCCCTGTTTACTTACAGCTCAGAATATCTCAGACAGAGTGACCTTCAGGGGTTTTACACACACTGACCAACAAAGAGAAGAACACGGTATGATACTGATATCACGATAAATTATACTTAAGGAAAAGAAGGAAGGAATAAAGAGAAGTTAATAAGCAACCAAAAGGTAAGAAGGACAGACTGTGAGAACGAAGGAACAGAATGTAATAAGGAAGAAAGGACGGAAGGTAATAAAGAACAAAAGGTAATAAAAACATCAAGGAAGGAACAGAACAAAAAGGCAATACGGAACCAAGGAAGAAAGAAACAGAAGATAGTACAAAGAGAAGGAAAGAAGGAAGATGAAAAGAAAGAAGGAAGGAAGGAAGGAAGAAATAAAGAAAGTAATTAGAAAGCATGGGAGGAAGGAATAGAATTTCATAAAGAGGGGGAAAAACATAGGATTTCAATAGAAAGAAAGTAACATAACGTAAGGTAATAAGGAAGTATGGGAGAAAGGAGCAGAAGGGAACAAGGAGGGGAAGAAGGAGAGAACAGAAGAAAAATAAGAAATAAACAGAACATAAGAAAGGAAGGAAGGAAGGAATGAGAAGAAAACGTTAAAATGAGAAATATAACAAAAAGTAGCACCAGGAGTTAACACCAACAACTTCATTATTAGTAGAGAAATGGCACACACACACACACACACACACACACACACACACACACACGCACGCACACACTCAGTCTCTCTCTAATAACTATCAAAACTCATGAAAATGTACATCTTCTGAAAAGCAGCAGAACATCTGCAAACATCAGCTTGAACGTGTCAATGCTGGGAGGCACCATGTTGAGAAGATGATGAGCCCTTTCACCACTGCAATGCTCTCGGCTCCACCTCCGCCCTGAAACACCTCACACACCTCTACCCTGGTCTTCTCAAATCGTGTACTTCGTCCCATGACTTAACACGAGTAAAAAAATGACTAGTTTGTGTGTGAATAATTCAAGTGGGTGGGAGTGTGTGTGGGTGTGGAAGGGGGGGAGGGGGATTGCAGTTTGGGGGTTGGTGGTGGACGACAGATGACGAAGGTGTTACAGGCTGCTGGCTTCTCATGGCACACATGGCAGAGCAGCAGCAGGATTGACAGTGACTCAGCAGTCAGCCAGTGCTTCCAACACACACACAAACACACACACACACACACACACACACACACACACACACACACACACAGAAATATGTATGTAATTGTGGACATAATGATATAAGCTCAGGTCTTCTGCTCCTGTTTAATCTCAACCATCTGACACGCACTGTTTATAAGTGCTTTAACATTTAATGCTATACACTTTCTACTTTGTATTTGTTTGTGTGGGTGCGTGCTTTTGTATGTGTGTGTGTGTGCGTGTGTGTGTGTGCAAGCACAATAGATTGCACAATGTAAAAGCCACAGGAAGTCTGCTCACTTGCTCTAACAGTGCACCTGCAGCCTGGAGAGAAACAGAGAGCAAGTTTGTGTGTGTGTGTGTGTGTGTGTGTGTGTGTGTGTGTGTGTGTGTGTGTGTGTGTGTGTGTGTGTTTAAGGGGGGGCATGAATGAACACACAGGACGAAGCTCCATGGTAACTCTATTAACATTTGATCAAATCAGAGTCAGACTGAGTGCTCCTGCTGCTCTCTGTGTTTTAGACACATAAACACACATGCACACACATGCACACACACACACACACACACACACACACACACACACACACACACACACACACACACACACACTCAACCTTTCACACTACATTTCTAACACAACAGAGGCAGTGCACGACTCGCTCGTTTCCTCCTGGTTTTTATAGTGAACACGTTCACCACCTCCTCCCTGCACCACACACACACACACACACACACACACACAAAGCTCTTATAGATACACACTCTGATCTTCCACATGCACCAGGATTTATTTATTGAGCTTCATACACATCCCAGGCGTCTGCAGCTCTCCTTGAGTTACAGTTAATCTCATTCAACACTCCTGCACCAGCGCTAATGTCCTATCAGATCAACACAGACCAGAGGAGAGGGGGAGAAGAGTGGAAGAAAAGAAGGGGGGAAAATGATAGGAAAGAAAAGAAAGGAAACAAGAAATGAAGAAAGGAACAAAAAGAGAGGGGGGATAGAAGGACAGAAAAAGCAACCAAAAAAAGTGCAGAGAAAAGGGAAAGGAGGAAAAATTAATAAAAAAATTAAGGGAAAGGAAGATAGAAAAAATAAAAGAAGATGGTGGAATGGAAGGAAGGAAGGAAGGACAGAACATGGAGGAAAGAAAATAGGTAGGAAGGAAGGAAGGAATGAAGAAGAAAGAAAGGGAGAAAAAAGCAAAAGGAAATTAAAGAAGGAACAACTGAGGAAATATTATAATATTCAAAGACAATTACAGAGTTTTGCATTGTTGCAGATAGATAGATAGATAGATAGATAGATAGATAGATAGATAGATAGATAGATAGATAGATAGATAGATAGATAGATAGATAGATAGATAGATAGATAGATAGATAGATTCACATTCATCCCAAAGGTCTTCAATAGGGTTGAGATCAAAGCTCTATGTTTAACTCCACATATGGCTGGACAAGTCAGGTGCAACAGAAACATCCAGGTTCACATCCAAAATATGAAGCTTCTGAAAAACATCCTTTCTCAGCTATAGGAACTGCCAGCAGCGATGATGCCTGAAACTCAGATTACATCATCTCCAGCTAGATTTGTTAGCAGCGTTTTTTTTTCTTCAGCTGCTGAATATCAGTGAATCAGCAGCTTATCTTCATCGTCCCACAAGCTGCCCTTTTGCTCTCTCCGCGACCACCCCGCCCCTTCCCCCTTCCTCCGTCTCTTTCACTGCAACTCTTTAGATACCTATTTTGAGAAAGTTCTACCGCACAACCTTCTCTCAGAACGGAGCTCTAACGAGATTGTTAATGTGAACGTCTTGTAAGTCTCAGTTAATGGGGAAATTAGTGCAGCGTGTTTGATGCCTCCATCCTTGTCGTAGATGCAAAGAGCTAATGACCAGGGACCGCATTGTGACTGTCACAATTTTTTCCTCTTAAATTCAATTATTTTCCAAAACTATTAGAATATTTCAGAACTTCCCTGATGATGATGACACCAATGGCACCCACGGCAACGATGATACTGATTGCAACCACGACATGGATGATAACACAAATGACACTGACGATCACACTAATAACAACCAGAACAACAACGATTGTGCTGATGACGACCACGACAACAACGATGATGACACTAATGACACCTACAACAATGATGATACAGATGACAACCATGACGATGATGACTGCGGCGATGACGACCACGACAAGAATAATGATAACGAATAGTAAACACCAATGACAACCAGGACAACGATAATGACAATGATGACACCCACGACAACAACAATAATGATATCGAACCACGACAACAAAAATGATGCCACTAACGACGACCAGGACAACGATCATGATAAGGATGACTACCATGATAACAATGATGACAACGATGGCACCCATGACAACAATGATGAGGACACCAATGATAACCAATGATACTGATTACGATTATGGCAACGATGATTGTGCCAATGATGACCATGACAAGAATATTGACCACCAATGACAATCGCTACATTGACGATGATGACTCCTATGACAATCAGTAAAACACTGATGGTGACACCAATGAACAATGTCTGATGATGGCCATGACAACGATGACTCAGAAGACAACCATAACAACGATAATGATGTCGCCAGTGACAACTACAGCAACAACAAACGACAGAATACAGCAAGCAGCAGCTGTCCCAAAAAAACACCCAAAGTGCCATAATGTTAACTGGAAATTCTTTAAGATTGGTGGGAACTGCCTAAAGGAAAGGAAAGAGAGAGGAAAAGAAAACTACACTGCTGATACGAATAAAAATTAAATCACTGCTTGGCACTGGTAAAAGACGTCTCAACCCCACCGAGCCACGTGAATCGGATTCCTGTTCAAATCAGATCACGTTAGACCGAAGGACGAAGAAAACCTGTCAATCATCGACTTCCTGTTTGAATACTAAACACACGACTCATTTCTATGACGTTAAGCCTGTAAGAGAGACGTGTCCGTGCACTGAATAAATATATGCTGCGTCTTTCTGAGCTCATGCGAAAAGAAAACTGTTGCCTGGGAAAAAAAACAGGGTGTGCGCAAACGCTACGCTGTCAGAGCGTCGTTCTGCATGTAATCTGAAGTGTCAATCAAAATATAGAAAGAAAGAAACCTCTCCTTTTTCCCCCCTCAACCTTTTTTCTTCCTGTAAGAGCATTTTCACACACGATCACTCATGCCTGAACCTCAAATTGATTCTTGTTTTCGGGCAAAAAAAGGCATCATCACAGGTTTCAGAGATTCTTTTCACACACATCAAACACACAGCAAGTGCCTGGGAATTGACAGATGACCAGAAAATGCTAAAAAAGCCATTTAAGGAACCCTTAAGGAACCTTTAGGTATAAACAGTGAACGTAGTGAACTCACGGTGCAAATGGACTCGGGTCAAAGGAAAAAAACAACAACATGAAAACAGCCTGAGGCGATTTTGACTGCCAATCCGGGACAAGTTTCAAAAAAATAATAATAATAAAAGCATGACGCATTGCATTGCTGCAAGTCTGAACATGGATACGTGTAGGCTTTTTGGTAGGAATCATATGGCTGTGTGTGTATTATGGAGGTACAGAGCAAAACAAAGAGTATAATATTATGTCCGGTTTAAATGAAAGATGATGGCATTAAACATTCGTGGATTCCTTTGGCCGAGGCTCCTAAAAAAACGATGGTCCTGGTATTGGTCCGGTATTGTGACCAAAGACAGTGTCCAAAACTTAGGAAATTAAACTAAACTACTTACTAAATTTAATTTAATTTACACAACATTGTGCTAAAATGTAAATACCAAGAAACCAAAATGAGCTAAATGAGCTTCTAATAGTCAGGAGAAGTTGTACCAGAGGTCTAGGTTTAGGTTTTGTTACAGTCTAGGTGTTCCTTCATTCGAGAGTGGTGAAGCCACACCCACTTTACCTAGATGACATCACAACGAAGTGACCGTATAAAGTCGGGTTGGAAGCAGGGATCCGGGAGCTCTCTAGCTGATGCTCGATTTCGTTTGGTGATTCTGTTTTGGTGTTTTGTATTCGTATGATCGACTTACAGACGGGACTTTCGACACGTTTTTGCTTTTCGATTTGCTGCCTTTATGTATATGCTTACCGCAAATTTGCTTGGCAAAACTTCCATCCCAATTTGGCCTCTTCTTTTTCTGAGACCGGGTGTTTTTCATCACACACAAAAACCACAATTGCAAGAGCGTGATTCATCTTGCTCCAATTGTTTACCGCTAGCACATGCTAACCTGCAGTGTAGCCTACGTTTCAACAGGTGACATCATCGTAAAGTCTACATTAAAAGGTGCCCAAACGTTTTCCAACGCAGGGCCAAAATCCTACTTGATTGAGGGCAATAGACCAAAGGTGAATTTTGCATGGAAGTATGTGCGCCACTGCCTCGATCTTTCTATGATTAGCTGTTCGCCGAGTGTCACAAAGCCCGTACCCTGATACAACACGGCCGGAGCGAGAAGCAGAAAACTGAGCTGAACTCAAGCGTCGCGGGTTCAGTGTCAGTTTGAAAGTGAACGGATGTTAATCCAACCAGAACACTTTCATTTCACACACACACACACACACACACACACACACACACACACACACACACACACACACACACACTTCCAGGTCTTGTGTTGAATTCAGAATCCAGACAGAAACATCAGAGCGATCTTCCTACAAAAGAAAGCGCATGCTGGAGCTCAGGACACCAGCAAAACACTGCTGGACCTCTGACAGAGACAGGAATGCTGCTGTGGATGGAAAAACAAGTGAAAAAGAAAGATGGAGGAAAAACAGCTCGCTGTGTATTGTTCATCAGGCACCTGAACCCCATTCATGATTTTTCTGCAATGTTTACCATTTTAAATTTGGAGACAGGATGTTTTTGGATGTGGGAGCATGACATTTTCCCTTCAATTGAACTAGAAGGCCCAAGTTCCAGCATGACAATGCCCCTGTGCACAAAGCCAGCTTCCTAAAGATCTACTTTACCTGCTGTAGAGCTCTGACCTCAACCCTAATGAACATGACAAATTGGAATGCTGACTGTACCCCAGGCACAATCCAAAATCTAGTGGAACATCTTCCCAGAAGTGTGGAGCTTGTTATAACTGTGGAATAGGACTTTCAGAAAGCACTTTCCAATCTTATGGTCAGGTGACCACATTAACGTGCTTATAAATGCAATGCAGACTGTCCCTTTGTCCCTATTAGTTTATTCCTGATGAGTGAATCAGTTGCCACAGTGGCAAGAACTACTACAACTATATCCAACTATATCTGGTTAACACTAAACATCCATTCATTATAGTTCAATTATTATTGTGGTTATCAACTGTTCACTACTGTTGCAACTGCAAGTCATTTCAGTCCAAAACCATCTTCATGGTTCTTAAGTTCATGTGGAACCATCCTCAGCAGTAGAACTGAGCAACTATGACAAGGGCCAAACTGTGCTAGATGGCCGTGCTCCAGGACCCCCAAGAGTGGCAGCTTGGCGATGCTGAGGCTTGAACCCCTGACCTTTCAATCAGTAACCCAGAGCCTTAACCTTTGTGCTCCCACCTCCCTGCCGGTATGGGCAAAAAAATGTGTTTTTTTGTTATGTAGCTTTATGTTGTTTAATGTAGCACCAGGGTTCTGGAGAAACGTTGTCTCATTTTGCTGTGTACTGCGTCCTCTATATATGGTTAAAATGACACTTGAATTGACTTGACTTGGTGTGCTCACTGCCACACTGCAAAAATTGGTTTGAGTAACTTTTGAGAAGTGTCTGTAGGATGTGCTGCACAAAACAGTCCAATCCATGGAGGCTCAACCTTACACGGGTTAAACTCACAGGATTAAAGGATCTGCTGCTTGGCCACTTTGGAGGTTTCTACAATTCAAGAAATCCATCTGGATGTATCTTGTAAGCTTTGCTCTCCTCTTCTCCAAACTATCCGTCCAGTTTTCAATTCTGTTCCCTTTTTTTGTGTATAAATTATTACAGACCTGATAAACACTCTCCAATCGATCTCCATGTTGAAGCTGTCTTGAAGGTATCTCAGGAACATCCATCATCAGAAAGGGCAGATAAACAGCCGATGTGATCCGCATATTGATGCATAGCCAACGATTCTATACATTAAAGATACATATGAAGCAGCTATCGATGCGATGTGATACAATTCACCCCATTACGATTAGATTTCAATTCAATTCGACACAATGCAAAACGATGCAATGGGAAAAATACGACGCTCTGCAATTCAATATGGTACAAACACTTTTATTTCTTTGGTTCAGACAGATGGCAAATCATCCATTTACTTAAGTGCCTTCTGACTTCTAAAACAAGGCCCCTTTCACACACACGCCTATAGTGCAAAAAAAACCCAAAAAAAACAGAAAAAAGCTTAAATAAAACCAGACGTTCTTTTCCTGTTGTGTCTGCAGGAAGTTGCAGCTCTACCTCTGCCATGTCAATCTGTATTCTATGTCAGTGGTCCCCAACCCCCAGGCCGCGGACTGGCACCGGTTTGTAGGTCAATTGTTTCCGCACAGAAAGAATACATAACTTACATTATTTCCGTTTTATTTATGATCTGATTCTGAACAATGTTTTATTTGGGAAAATTACCGGATTCTCTCCCTCACATCTGTTTATGACTCACTCTTGAAGCATGTCAAGATGCTAAAAACGCAGACTTGTATCTGATGCACACTTTTTTAAATCGATGAATCACATTGTTAACTTTTATACTCTCTTCACCTCCACTATACTCTTACTGTACTCTTTCTTTAGAATCACCCCTACACCATTTCTCTTTCCATCCACACCATGATAGAACAGTTTAAACACCTCCAATGTTCCTGGCCTTACTCCCTTTCCACTTGGTCTCCTGAACACACAACATATCTACCTTTCTCCTCTAAATCATATTCGCTCCCTCTCTCCCTTTACCAGTCATAGTACCAACATTTAAAGTACCAACCCGAACCTCCACTCTCCTCCACTTCTCCTCTTCCTGCTGTCTCTGTAGACGTCTTCCTCCTCTCCTCCTTCTCCTCCTTCAGCCAACAGTAGCCCAATTTCCACCGGTGCCCTGTTGGCTAATGATACCTGTAGTGGTCGTTGGTAACCCGGGCCTCGACCAATCCGGTATGAAATTCAGGTTTGTGATTCGCATATTTGGTCTGGCACATGTTTTACACTGGATGACCTCCCCATTTATCCGGGCTTGAGACTAATGGCTGGGTTGGGTCTCCTAACCCAATGAAGGGAAAGGTTTCATGCTGGCGCATCCAAAGGCATCCTGTACAATTGTGTGCCTCCAGCTTTGTTGTAACAGTTTGGCTAAAAACCACATTTGAGTGGAAGATTCAGGTGTCCCAATACTTTTGTCCATATAGTGTATGATCTCAATATTCTGTAGGCAAATTCACTGCGAATTGTCCCCTTTGTAACTGCATCTATATTCCACCTTATAAAAATAGCCAGTAAAATCTATGTTATAAAACTTAGTGTATGTAGTGAATGTATTATAGTCAGATATAAGAGCAGATATATTTCTAAACAATTTGAACCTTTTATGGACTTTTCCCACCAACTCGTCTATAATAATAGCAGTAATATTAATAATAATAATAATAATAACTTTTAAATCAGTGCACACTTCATGGAAAAAGAGGCAGAGGTGCACCAAAGAGGCAGTAATATGAATCATCGAATGAAAGCTCACAGACCTACAGAGTGGTGGCTGCCCTCCAAATGGCAAGCGGTCCGTCACAATGCGGCACAAAGTGCGCACTTAGCGGCTCCTCGTTTAGCAGCACTGATAGCGATCGGGGGATGTAAGCGGAGAACACGAAGTCCGCCTGAAAGACTCCGCTATAGATTAATGCAGCTAATGCAAAAACGCAAGCGAGACCATTTCGATTAAATTCACTACGCAAAATAAAAAGCCCAACGCCGTCAAAAGTTTGTGGACACCCGTGCATAAGATGTGCTTTCTGAACATTCTGTTCCGCACACATTTTCCATTTGCTGTGCTCATTAAGCAATACCATATTGTGTCGGTCGCCCTTTTGCTGCTGAAACAGTCCTGACCCGTCGAGCCACTGTTCCTTCCTTGGAGCACTTTTGATAGATTCTGACCACTGCAGACCGAGAACGTCCCCTGCAGTTTTGGAGACGCTCTGACCCAGCCATCTAGACGTCACAATTTGTCAAACTCGCTCGAATCCTTACGCTCACCCATTTTTCCTGCTTCTTACACGTCAACTTTGAGGACAAAATGTTCTTACTGACAAATCAATGGTCTGGCTGTTATGGTTCCGTTGTGTATTCAGAACGTACTCTATTTGGTCAAACGTTTGCGGACACATGAGCAAGCTTAAGCGTATGTGCTTTTACATCCTATTCTATATTAAGCCACATGAGTGGTAGTAAAGTCAGGTAGTGATGTAGGTGAGAAGGTGAGGAGGCCTGGGGGTGCATTCTCATTCTTTATGCTCAGTATGGTTGAGGTCAGAGCTCTAAAGCAGGAGATCTTCCACTCCAACTGGCTTTGTGCACAGAAAAGAGGTTCCAAGTCTGGCCTCAAATTAATTCCAATTTATGTACAGTTGAAGAAAATAGCGTTTTTTGTGTGTGAAAGTAATAGCTTGGAGATTTGTCAGTTTGCCCGCCTTTTTTAGCCTTTGTGGGAACTAGATTGAATGTACACCGTTCTATCGCTTTCTTTTTTCCCGCCCTTTACTTAGTGACGAAAAACTGGTCTGTCTTTTTTTCTTTCAGGGTGGTTTGTTCTTTTATCTGCAGGGGGCCGAGCACCGTTTACACACTGCATTATTTCTTTCTGAAGAGCCGCTCTCTCTCGTACTCGTACGTCACGCTGTAACGTGAAATTCGTTCCCGCACCACACCCTGATCCCGACATCCAGATGTGTTTCACATCGCCCGAATATTCAAGCAAACACAAATTCTATACAGCTTTATAAAGCACACAGCTGAATTCCAGCGCAGTCATGCTCATGAAGAATACTGCGTCGCTTTCAAATGGTTTTCCGTCTTCCCTCCGGGTTCCGGCGCCCGAGTCAAACGCCACAATCAAGCGCTTCATCCTTCCACTTTCTCATTAAACGATAGCAGAAGGAATCATCTTGGGAGAGCGGAACAATTTAATATGTTGTTTCATCTTCGGTGTCTGATAGCACACCAGTGTAAGATTCATTTTACTCGCAATTACCGGGTTTCTCATTCGGGGCTTTTATTGCTCTCACGCCTCGGCTTGATGTAGCGGCAGGGGCAGTATTGTGTGTGTGTGTGTGTGTGTGTGTGTGTGTGTGTGTGTGTGGTTATGGTGTCACGATTTCACAGTGTATGATGGAATTGAGACTTTTTATTTTGCGGTCTAACTCGTACAAAAGATTGAGTCGTGATAAATCTGCCAGAAGAAATATTTTCTCATACATGCAATATCGCCAAAAGTTTGTGGACACCTGAGCATAAGATTGGTATGTGCATATCCCCTTCCACATTTTGTCCCCATTTGCTACTTCTCTGGGAAGATGTTCCACTAGAAGGTTCTTGTGAAGATTTCAGCCACAAGGGTGTTCTAATTCATGTTCAATAGGGTTAAGGTCGGAGCGCTAAAAAGCTGAGCTGGCTGGATATCTTCATAAAGCCGGCTTTGTGCACGGGGGCATTGTCATGCTGGAACAGGTTTGGGCCTCCTAGTGAATTCAAGTGTAGAGAAAATTTTAAGCTACAACATCTAAAGACGCCCTGTACAATCGTGTGCCCCTACGTTTTGAGGAAAATCCACATACGCAAGGAACTATATTAGGTGTTTAATGTAGAAATGTTATTCTTCTCTGCCATGTTGTTGTAACGTTGTCGCCTAAGCAGCGGTCGATCGTTATGTGTGTCTGTCAGCACACCTCGTTCTGACCCTTAATGCGATTATGATCTTAATCCTGTCTGCTGACAAGTTGCAGAAGCATCATCTTCACCGCAGCCACATAAACACACAAATATTAACCCACTTACACTCCTTGTGAGGACCTTACATGGATCTTATTAATATAAGAAATTAATCATAAATGTGCATAAACCTAACTTTTAACCTTAAACTCCTGAAACAAAAGTGTAAAAATGCAGAGCAATTTGGAAATACTGTTGGATATTCCTACCCTTGTGAATCAATAGTCACATTTCCTGGTGAATCAATATTCACTCTTCCTTGTGAATCAATAGTCACACTTCCTGGTGAATCAATAGTCACACTTCCTGGTGAATCAATAGTAACACTTCCTAGTGAATCAATATTCACACTTCCTGGCGAATCAATAGTCACACTTCCTGGTGAATCAATAGTCACACTTCCTGGTGAATCAATATTCACACTTCCTGGCGAATCAATAGTCACACTTCCTGGTGAATCAATATTCACTCTTCCTTGTGAATCAATAGTCACATTTCCTGGTGAATCAATATTCACTCTTCCTTGTGAATCAATAGTCACACTTCCTGGTGAATCAATAGTCACACTTCCTGGTGAATCAATAGTAACACTTCCTAGTGAATCAATATTCACACTTCCTGGCGAATCAATAGTCACACTTCCTGGTGAATCAATAGTCACACTTCCTGGTGAACCAATATTCACACTTCCTGGTGAATCAATAGTCACAATGCCTGGTGAATCAATAGGCACATTTCCTGTTGAATCAATATTCACACTTCCTGGTGAATCAATAGGCACATTTCCTGTTGAATCATTAAGCACACTTCCTGGTGAATCAATAGGCACACTTCCTGGTGAATCTAGAAGATTAAAAAAACAGTGGCTTGGTAAGCCTGATAAATACTTATTTCAGACTTTTACGAGAGCTCGTTTTGATCGTTGTGAGCTTTCTCACTGCAGTTTTGCTCATCAAGACTTGTCCAGCTTCCAGCCTGAATGGCAGCAGCGAGGCTATGAAACTCCCTATAGGGTAGAGGGAGAGGTTTACCATGAGGCAGTAAAATTAAACCGTACCCATATAAACACAGCTTTCCAGCCAATGCACTCTTGAGCACACACACACATTCACACTCACATTCCAAATCTCCATGCAGTCTTTGCTAACTGCACAGACTCAATGCATCAAGCTCGGTAGTAACCAGTAGTGGATGTTTTTCGGCAGTGTGATCACTTGAGCCAACATGTTATAGGGGAATGAGTATGGAACAAACTCCAAGCATATTTTTAACACACAAGGGACAAGGGTTTGAAAAGGGACAACCAAGATACATGACCAAAACTACACACACTGCTCATGAGCTTTATGGAATGGGTTTTCATGGCCAAGCAGCTGCATGCAAACCTCACATTATCCTTGGGCTCTGGATCAGTGAAAACTAGGGGTGTAACAATACATGTATTCGTACCTAAACATTTCAATACAGGACTTTTGGTATGGTGCACTTGTGTACTGAATGCAGTCGTTGTTTTACTTGTAGAACATAGTTACAATCTGAGTTTCCTCCTGAACATATTAAGTGGCGAACCGCAGGTTTGTTTAGTCTCCGCCTCGCACTTTGAGCACAGCGTCACTGTAGCTACTCGATCCGAACACGATTTTGTTCTGCGAATGCACGAAATCGCTGCCGCTTCCTGTCATCGTCAACGTTTATACATATCTAGACATAATATGGATTCTTTTGCGTTTTATCTACTGCTTCAAGAATTTCTTTTAAAAGAAGATCCTGATAATTCAGCATATCGAGAGAGTGAATGAATGAATGAATGAATGAATGAATGATGGAAGGAATTCATTTATAAATAAATACATTGAATGAACAAATAACTATTGTGTGTTTCTTAAATGCAGTCATTTGTTAAAGTTTGCTGAAATAAGTAGAACATATCTTTATAAAATAAAATATTAAATGTAAAAAAAAAAACAACACACTTACATTCACACATCTGTATGACCTAAAAAGGGACAAACCCATGTAAACTATTTGATTACATTTTTCCATTTATTTAATTGTATTTAATCATTTGAATTTGTGCCTATTTAATCATTTACCCAATTTAATTAATATTATAAAAAAAATGTATTGCATTCATTTGATTTATTGTTTTTATATATATGTAATTCTTTATCTAAAACAATTTATTTAAAAATTGTTTTAAAAAATGGAAACTGTTCACAAATGTGAATAACCATAAACGTTTTTGCTTTCCTTCCCCCTAACCGTACCGAAATTGAAACGAAGCGCGACTTAAAAACCGAAGTACGTACCGAACCGTAAATGTTGTGTTCCGTTACACCCCAAGTGAAAACGTGTTCTGCGGGGTGACTAATCACACTTCTCTGATTGGCAGTATGATAGGCGAGTCTGAGTTTGGTGCATGTCAGGAGAACATTACCTCCCTGTCTGCGTTGGTAGAGGAACTGGTTTTCATTTTGGACTATGCAATGTTTCCAACACTGTGGGAACATTCTAGGGAAGGCTCTTTTTTAATTCCAGCATGACTGTGTCCCTGTGTATGAAGCAAGGTCCATAAACACATTGTTGGATGAGTTTGGTGTGGAAGAACTTGACTGGGTTACACCGAGCTCTGACCTAATGAATGGGCAAAGATTCCCACAAAAACACTCCAAAATGTTGTGGAAAGCTTTCTCAGAAAAGCGGAAACAGATATAGCTACAAAGAGGAGACCAACTCTATGTTAATGTGTAGAACAACTCATGTCCCTGCTAATGTAATGGTCAGGCGTATTTGCATCCTCAAAACCAAGAGACTCTACAACACCAGGTTTAATTTGGCCACTTTAACAAAACGTGATAAGAAGCTTCCTCAGACACCTCTCAGACCCGTTACTCTGGCGAACAGATGTCCCACGTCGACACACTTCCTGATTATTTTCTCTCCTTTTTAAAGGTGTTGGTGCTGCGAGAGCGATGGTGTGAATAAAACCGTGCGTGGCGTGATACTACATCAGGATTCTTCACAATTTCAGATGACCTGAGTGTCAGAAATGATGCACGTTTGAAATACGCCAGTGGTCCGTAAACCTCTCTACACTTCAGTCCTAATCCAGGATGTGTGTGTATCCATGAAGGGTTGGGTTGGGATACAAAAAATGTATTAGGACAATCAGTTTCCAGAACTTCTTTGGGAATTACGCACTGTATTAAAAAAAAGTATTGGGATGACTAGCTTTTCCGGACATATGCAGTTCCCCGCCAAACTGATGGAGGCACACAATTGTATAGGACGTCTTTGGAAGCGGTAGCTGTTTCCTTTTTTTTTTACCCCTTTTAACAATGGACATTGTCTCAAAGCAGCTTTACACAGATAAAGCAGTAATTAAAGACTGTATAAGTTTATTGCCTATACGTTTATCCCTAATGACTGAACCAGTGGCGAATGTGGCAGGGAAAAAACTCCTTGAAATGGCATGAGGAAGAAACCTTGAGAGGAACCAGACTCAAAAGAAAACCTAATCCTCATCCCCGAATGTCCATTCATTATAGTACATCGTTGTGAAGATGTGCAGTGATTGGTGATTAACTGCAAACCTGTTCCAGCATAACAATACCCCCTGTGCACAAAGCTAACCCCGTGAAGATCTGTTTTACATGGTTTGGTGTGGAAGATCTCCTGCTCTAGAGCTCTGATCTCAACCCTATTAAACATGATGAACTAAAACACTGGCTGCACCTCAACTACATCTCTACCTCACTTTACTAACAACCTTAGCCCTGAAATCTCACTCCAAAATCAAGTCTTCCCAGAAGACTGGAGGTTAATAAATGAGCAAAATGGGACCACATGTAGAATTTGATGTTCACAAAAATACACATACCAATCTTATGCTCAGGGTCACCACTTTTGCCTATACAGTGTAACTCTCATCATGTCGTTAAATCACAATATGATCTTGTTAAATCATCAGACACTCTTAATAATGCGTTGTTTTTTTCTTTACAGCTTTTGTCAGCCCACGAGTTTCACAAGCTTTTTAAACTCTGACCTTTTCCATTCCTTCCCATAGATACAAGACTCAGGGTGTAAATGTGTGAAATTGTGACAGCGCAGGGTTTCCCCCTTTAGTTAAACCGTAAAAAACGTGGCTCGTTCCATGAAGCCCGAGCTAAAGATTACACCCAGAGGTGCTGAGCGTGCACGGCGCATACTCGAGACGATATGTTAGAAATCAGAGCACACACACACACACACACACACACACACACACACACACACACACACAGAACACTTAAATATAATAACAGCCATAATAAAACGTTCAGAAACTGGCTTTATTTTGAAAAAGAAAAAAATAATATATTCAATCTAAAAGCTTTTCTAAACAAACCCTGCCCCTCAAATCTGCACTGAAGTGTGCCATTATATAACGAGTGCAAAACAAAAACATTTTTTTCTCTCCGACATGCCATTTAAGTGCATTTTAGAAAGAGACAAGGTGAAAGAGAGCGAGAAAGAGAAAGAGAGTGATAGGTAGAGGGAGGGAGAGATGGTGAAAATGAGGACAAGGCCAGGAGCGCAAGTGAAAGTGGAGCAGGCAATTAAGAGCTTCATGGCCCTAAATGCCGGCTCTCCTGTCTTTCTCTCTCTCTCTCTCGCTCTCTCTTCTCTTGCTTTCTCATACAAATCTCTCATGGCATCCTTTCTCTCCTAATAAAAGCCTATATGCATGAACGAGTGTGTGTGTGTGTGTGTGTGTGTGTGTGTGTGTGTGCAGTGTGGTTGCACGTTTCTGTAAAACACTCTGAACTGCTCAACGTCTCTGGGTGTTTTTTTCAGCTGCACTTGTTGAAGGATCATGTGATCTTTTGGCTCGCGGCTGAATAATTTACACTGTTCACTGGGTACAGGAGCACACATACGCACACACCAGTGAAAAACAATATGTGGCAGGACGGTCCGAGTTCATTTTGTACCCAACATACCACCTAAACTGAATCGTTCTCTGCAGCGACTCTGCCCTCATCACCTTTTCAAATTAGAAAATTTGTACACTCGGAAAGAAAACGCTAGAAGCGCTTCCTGTACTAAACAATATTCCAAACCAAAAATGCATTAGCAAATGAGAAATATTGTTTAGCACTTTTTTTTACTGTACAATGCACCAAAGAAACCTGAAACATTTGCTCATGCTTTCATATTTATTAATCTCTTAGCATTGATGCAATCCATAAAAGGACGAGTTTATTTTGTCATCTCTAAGCATCTGAGAGAGTATAAAGGATTGAATATAAAGAATATATACATATACAGTAGAATATACGAATAAGTAAATCCTATTGAACTAGCTAGGTCTATAACAGTAAACACAAACGTTTAAACTATCATCTGTTAAAACAACCATTAAAACAAACACCAAATGGCTTCCATTAAGTCAAATTAATGGTTCCTACTGGTGTCCAGTAGACACCAACATGTGATCTACCAGTTACCAAAAAGGTTTTAAGGTCCTTAAAATGTTTCCACTAGATATATTATGTTCATTTTTCTGCAGTTCACAAGATGTTCATATTTACCCTTTTTTTTATAGTAATTCTTTATTATTGGATGATACATCCATTTATGAAAGCCCTCAGTTTTCCCAAAACACATCCATGTTCAGCTAGTTGAGTCCAACCTGCCAAACTAATGAAAATAAAGGCAGCTAAGGCCATTTCGCTGTGTATGATAGTTCACCGAAACAGAACTGAGAGGAGCACAAATGTCTCCAAGCGGCGTGTCGAGCTGCTTTGTGGCAGTGTGTGGGAGGCATGCTGGAGAGATGCAGCAATAACCCACACCACCAACAGGGAAGATGGCTTACAGTGGTGGGAACTGACTAATGACTAATACTGGGAGTAAAGAAAAAACATTCTCTGTATAAAATGCAGCAGAAAGCGAGGAAAAAAATACAACATATACGAGCCAAAGACAAATTCACAAAGCTCAATAGATAAATCACAGGAGAAACAGCGAAGCCCGAAAAGCCCCGTGTCTTTTAGATGTTTTTCTACATCGCCTCAAAGGCAGCCATGTCTGATAATTTTTGTTGTTTTGCCACAAAATCTCTACAGCTATGGACAGACCACATTCGTGAATACAGAATGATAAGGAACTAGCTAACATTTGTGAAGAAAAAAAATTCTAATTTTATATATTGTGAGTTTTATGCAAGTCACAGAAGAAGAAATATGAAAATCCAAATATTAAATACTATAAATTTAGTAAATAATTAGATACTAAAATCCTAATTGTGATAAATACAAGCAGCTAGCAGGCAGCTAGTTAAGCAGCATAAAGGTCATAGAGTGTCTCCAAACTATACGTTCATAAAAAGTATGATCATACACACACAGTTAACCTGCCAGCTATATTACCCATAGTGATGCTAATAGGGACAACGAAAGAGATTATTTTTTGAGGATTTTGTGAGAGAACAGAGCCACAGAATGCTAAAACATTCCACCCAACTAGCTCAAAAACCGAACTAGCAAGCTAACTTTTGCTAACTGTAGCTAAATTGTGATGTATCTAGAGTTTTAACAATGTCACGTTTTATACGTTTTACAGGATTCAAATACTAAACTCTAAATAACAAAAAAATACAAGCTAGCTGACTAGTACATAGCTAGCAAGCTAGTCTGGTGTACATGTTAGTGCTATTAGGTTATTAGGAATAGCACAACGACATGGTGTGTTTTCAGATTAAATATTCATGTGTATTTAAAAATCCTGGCATTTTATATTACAAAAAAGACTACTTTTTTAAATGATGTGTCATTTCATAGAACGGTGAGGTACCTAGAAACTAAACGCCACAGAAATACCTTGCTAACCTAGCTAGTTGGCTAGTGTTAGTAAATAAGAACGAATTTGATTATGATATAGTTAATGCTTTAAATAATTTACAGATAAAATTAAAATACAATTTGAGACATTAAAATCCGACTTCGGACAAATACAAGCAGTTACTTAAACAAAAAAACAACGGAGAGCTAGCGATAATTAGCTATTAGGGACAGGAAGTGTTTCCAAATCATATGTTTCTGAGAATTTAGCAATTTCTATTTTTTTTTTTTATAAGAAGGTAAAGAGATTGTAGTCTAAGGCACAATAAACACATTTCTATAAAGAGTATGGTTAATGGTTTTAAAAGGGGTACTTCAATAAGTCATAAAAAACCCAAAAGAATCACACAGGACATTTTTCTGTCATTATCCCTTATGTCGCTTGCTCCTAAACGGAGTCCGTCTGGGATTCCTGATAGCATCGGCAATCAACTCATGCTGAATACAAGTCCAAAATGATGTGCGTAATTGGTACTTAATGGCTCAGAGTGGGGAAGTAGATGAATGGCAGAACCTTGAGAGAAAATAGGTCCACGGTCAAAAGCGAAAGCCACTTTAGACCTAAAAAAACTAAAATGTAAAGGAACTGGAAGGGGTGAGAAGGATATCTGTCTGGCTTTTAGTTTAGTTATTCAGTAGAGCCAAAGACATGGTTTATATTTAGAGAAGGCGTGTGAGAATAAAGAAGGGATTAGTGTCTCTGGGTGGCGTCTGTAATAACGTTTTAAATGCATGATTAAAATCTCCAGACTACAAACTGTTTTTCCAGAAACCAGGATGTGGATTTTGATATAAAGGGTATTATTCGATCATTTATTTATTTATTTATTTATATGTTGAATAAAGTCTTGTTTTCCTTCACATGTACTAAGAAACCGAATCCTGTTCCAGTATGACGATGTTCCTGTGCACAAAGCCAGCTCCGTGAAGATATGCTTTGAATGGGTTGGTGTGCAAGATGTTCTGCTATAGATCTCTGACCTCAACTCTGCCTATTGAACACATTTGGGATGAATGTGAACACTGACTGCACCCCAGGTCTCCTCACCTCTTCTACACATCAGTACCTGACTTTATTAACACCCTTGTAACTAAATGAGCACAAAAATCTCCACAAAATCCAGTGGAACACCTTCCCAGAAGATTGGAGCTTATTATAAGAGTAAATAAGCTCTAAATGTGGAATGGGATGTTAAAAAAAAAACATCAATCTTACAGTCAGGTGTCCACAAACTTTTGTCTATAAAGTGGACTATATTAGTACATATATAAAATATATATTACCAAAAACAAAAAGAGTGAGTATAACCATATTTCTTTCTCTCACTTAAACTCTCTGAACTTCGTTCTATGAACAGCATTGCATTTTTCTCTTCTCCCATGGCTCATGTAAAATATCTGGCCTGGCAGTGTCTTTATTTTGAATCCACATGCTTTCATTGGAGGATAGTGACGGCTTTGAGCAGCACGGTTCTGTAGTTTGCTCAGTTTTCATAACAACTATCTGTGCAAACTAATTTATTCATCTAACAAAAAAATTAATATTACGGCCAGATTGTATTGTGCAAAGTGAGACAGAAAAAAGACAATGATGGCCGCCTTAGCAGCACGCTCTCAAAAAAAAAAAAAAAACGTCTTTGCATTTAATATCATTTTTAAAATTTAGATTTTTCCACACCTGGACTCGTCGTTATACGTGCTATTATATATTTAAGCACTGATTTCATACAGAGGTGGAAAAGATGACGGAAGTGTATCCTGAAAGAGAAGTTTATCAGACTATTTTACCGTAACAATAGCTAGGTTGGATCGTATTTGCCAATAGCCAAATTATAAAATAAAAAAAGCATGAGAATGTGCTAAATGAAATAAATATGACTATGTTAATTATTAATAAACATAATATTTAAATAATTAATGTAATATAGTTCTCTCTGTGCAGCGAGCTGTCTCACGTGTAAAAATAAACAGCACACGGCGTCAGTGATGCGCCTCTAGAGGCCGCTCGTGTAATGACAGGATTTATATTATTTATTATATATATATATATATATTTATTTAAAGTATATGGATTTAATCATCTATTAGTGCAGATGAATCAGCAAAAAATGATGACTGGGTCAACCTTAAAATCAGACTACTAAAGTCTCAGTAATTTTCCAAGGGAAAAGGGAAGCGGTGTGGGGTGATAAAGATGATTCCCAGAGTAACCTCAGATCACCTGGAATCCATATCCCCCCCAAAAAAAAGCTTCAATTAATCATTTTGACCCAGAATGCCAAGTTGTACAATCCGACAGCCATCTATTATGAAGACATTTCAGACATTTTTAAGTTTAAAAAGGAGAGACAGAAGTCTACCAGATCACCGCTTCAAAGGGACCGTCCAAGTTGCCATGACTCCTGGCTTGCAGGTTGCTATGACTGCAGTGTCCTAGCACCAAGTGCAGATCCGTCTCATCAGCTCACTAATAGTTTATAAATGAGATTTCTATGTGCAAGCATAAACTGAGGTCTGGGGACACACACACGGACACGTGCATTCAGAAACCACAGTCCCCTCTGTGTGTGTGTGTGTGTGTGTGTGTGTGTGTGTGTGTGTGTGTGTGTGTGTGTGTGTCAGAACCTCAAGGGCATCAAGCCGGAAACCTGTATTATGTAATATGGTTTATGTATATGATTTAATGAATCATGCAGCTGCTGTTAGTGAAGGAGGAAAGGAAAGAACAGGATGGTTATAATTTTTTTTTTTTAAAACAAAACAAAAAAAACATGCATCGAGTGCAAGAAGAGATTAGGGTCCAAAAATACCACAGCCCCTGTGACAAGAAACGATCGATTTGCCGAGATGAAAAACACACACACACACACACACACACACACACACACACACACACACACACACACACTCCCAGATCAATACTGAGACAAATACTCTTATGTTAATGCAAAAGTGCTGCTGGAGTTCATAACGAGGCGATAACTGAGGGCCCAAACCCCGGGCGACAATAAATTCTATCATCGTGCACGTGGTCTTTTTTTTACGAAGAATGAACAGGGTTGATGTAGGATGTGTTTTTTTGATGTAGATAAACAGTTTCACTTATTGTATTAAGGCATGATTTATTATATCTAATATACGTGGCACCATATAAGATGTATAATGCAAATAATGTATAAACACTAAGGAGGAAGGAGTCTCCAGTGTCAGTGCTCTTTTTTTTTTTTTTTTTTTGATACACCACCTTATTAATTTCGATAAGAAAGAAAGAAAAGGTGAAAGAACAAGCAGCTGGTATAAGCAAAAAAAAACAAAAAAAACAAAAGGTCCCCAACCACTGGGCCGCAAACCGTAACCAGGCAATAGATGATATGTTTCTATTTTATTGCCTTTCTGAGATCTGCAAAGTGTTTAATTACTAATTTATATTAATTAATTTACTAGTATTATTTTCTCAGTTTGTAGAAGTTACTGTGCATGAAACCAGTCCGTGATGCATAAAAGGTTGGAGAGTGTATGGTTCTGGTCTGTATAACAATCTATAATATTAAAAGTAACAATAAATGGATAAAAAGCATTAAATGTAACAGACATAAAACAGACAATTTTTTTTTTTGTCGTGTTCTACAGAGTTCTTGATGGTTTTATGATCATGAATTAAAGTGCTGAAGGAACTCGGCGATGCATATCGTTAAATATCGTTAAGTGTTATACGATACAATATTTTTGATACATATGGCGACAGTATTGGGTTTTGATAATAATGTGACATCATAGTAACAAGTACATCATAGGGAATAATCAAGGTTTTCTTCTCCACAGGAACCTCGAATGTGTCATGTTGAGATGCAGAACACAAGTCGTGCTTTGCAGGTAACAGGAGCGGTGATGTGCATGTCGTTTTGCAAACATCTGTGTGTGCGTGCGCGCGCGCGTTATCTACAGTACAGATGTTCCATCGCGCGCTCTTGCCCGTCCTTAAATAATAATAAGACAGAAAGCCACTCACGTGCCGAGGACCTCCTTGAATTCGAAGATTTGCTTGATATCGTCCACTTGTTTTTTCCACGAGTCCGTGGCGGTCTCTCCGTTCTCCTGAGCCATGGCGGAAACCAGAGAAAGAGCGCAGGAAGACGAGCCCGTTCGAGCAGCAGCAGCTTTGCCTGGGACTCGGAGAGAGAGAGAGAGAGAGAGAGAGAGAGAGAGAGATCCCCGGAGAAAACCCGCGCGTTCCCACGCTGCGTTTCACACGTCCCACGCCTGTCGGGGACGCGCATGCATGGGGAGGATAGATCAATATATATATATATGTGTGCGTGTAAATTTAATTAATGAATCAATCAATGTAATGGATGAATGAAAACGTGAAGCGCGAGCTCTGCGTCGCTCTTCGGCAGTCTTCCCGACCCCCTTGCGAGTGTAAGCGCGCGCGTGTGCGTGTGTGTAAACGGTCGCGCGTGCGCGCGAGAAACGAGAAGGCAAGCGTGCGCCCGCCTGCGTTTCCCCCTCGCGCTCGTCCCCGCGTACCAGTGCTCGTGCTCGTGCTGTCCTCGGTGCACCTGCAGCGTCTTACACACGCTTTGACGCAATTCCAATTTGCTCGTGCAAAAAAAACAAAACAAAACAACAACAACAAAAAAGAGCTCGTGCTCTGTTTATCGAGTTACAACGCGCATCTCTGTGCACTGAGCACGGGAATGTTCATGCGGTGTGTGTGTGTGTGTGTGTGTGTGCCAGCGGTTGTTATGGTGATGAGACAGAATAAGAGAGATGAGAAAGTGATATGAGAGAGAGAGAGAGAGAGAGAGAGAGAGAGAGAAGGAGGCGGAGAGCGCGTGGGACTGAATTGATGCTACTGATGATTCGCATTGCACCAAAAAAAAAATTCCCTTGTGCACTCTTAGGTGTGAGTGCACGAGCCACCGACCTTCTTTTTCTTTTCGTAGGCACGTCGTACTACATATTGCACGAAATGTCACCTACTAGGGAGGAGTGCATTGTGGGTATTCTGTACTTCCCCGTACTTCAGCAGCACGTTGCATTGAATATTTGAGTCATGGATTTCACTATGTGCGTCTCAGAGATCAGATTGATCACATCAGGACCAGGATTGATTTGGGTCTAAAAACCTGCTGCTGCGATCATAATGACTGCTCAGGTCTTATCTCATAATCTGCATCCCTTGAAAAAAAAGATTTCAGATTTCAGAGTTCAACTGGTTTAAAAGTGCAATGCAAATAAAAATCCAGAGGTTGCTCAAACAATGTGGATCCTAATCTCAATCTGCTTTTGCATCCTCGGTCCAGGTCAAGACCTTGTATTTCGCTGAGATGGCTCTATGAAGGAAGAGAAAGACTTTAGCGACATCTGGTGGATAAAGAAAGAACGACCAGTGTCTTTAGGCATTTATTCTGAGAAGATACGCCCTGCAAATGAGGCAGGAGCATGTCTGAGAAGCTTGCAAGCCTGTGTGTGTGTGTGTGTGTGTGTGTGTGTGTGTGTGTGTGTGTGTGTGTGTGTGTGTGTGCGGTAGTGAACCATGCTCATGAGTATTCCAGCTGCAAACTACTGCAGTTGCTCCGTGCACTCAAACACTCCGCCCCTTTTCCTTCTCTCTTTCCACCCTGAGTCAGCAGATCTGCTATGTAGAGTACACACACCTCACTTCCTGTTACACCACACCACACCACACCACACCCCAATGCAAAAACTTTCATACAGATCACATCCTTCATATCACTTCCCATTTACTATCTCTGCCTTCAGGATTTTTGCTCCATCATCTTATAAAACAGCGCAATGCAGCAGTTGTTGAATTGGTCCAAAGGTGTCGAGTCGTGTTCGACATCTTCTTGTTTTCTCTAATATGTTATCAGCTGGAGGTTAGATTGAGATGGTTCGGTCACGCCAAAGGAAGGAAATGGGGTATATGGATAGAAGAAGGCTGAGGATGGAGGAAAAGTGGAAGGCCAAGGAGGAGGTTTATGGATGTGGTGAGGGAAGACATGCAGGTGGTTGGTTTAAGAGAGGACAGAGTGATATGGGGACAGATGATTTGCTGTGGAGACCCTCCTCTTGATTTACCTCTGATCCTATCTTATTCTTCTTTCCAGACCTGCCTGATGCTCTGCTGCTGGATGGAATTCTCATCAATTGTCAAATGAAAAAACTGAGGTAACGAGGTCACTGTAGAACCATGAAGATAGATTTGCACTGAAATGGATATAAACAGTGGCTACAGAGGCTACAGCCTGCAATCACCATAAGCAGATATCCTATATCAGTCAATGGTTCATACCCTCCACAATGAAACATCTGTAACGAATGGACTTTATGTGTTTCCCAGATGAGATCGAGGTTGTCTTCCTCATCCCATCTCATACCACTGGACGCCACTCATCAGGGACACTTATAGGGACACTTTTCAATTCAATTCCATGTTAATTAGCCTTTTAGATAGAGCTCCTGGAATAAAAAATAAAATCAACTTCTGAATCAAAATCATCTGACCAATGCGATGGAAACTTCTTACACAAAACCTGAGGAAAAACGCAGCAAATTAAACAGTTCACAATACAACATTTGTAGATGCAGAAAAACAAAGAAAAAGTGACCCATATAATTATTAGACATTATAAATACAGCGTGGGCAACAAACAAGTGTCCCGCCAGACAGACTGACAGCCGGCAGACAAAGAGCAAGGGGCTAATAATAATTATTTGGTGCCATCTAGTGGACTAGCAAGGTTTTGTTGTTTCTGTACATGTCATTTCAATTCATTTGATTTGTATACCGCTTTTAACAATAAACATAGTCTCATAACGCGGTTTTACACAGATAAAGATATGGATGTAGATCAGCATGTGCTCATTATATTACTTGATCATTTGACACACACAATATTTATAAATAATAATAATAATAATAATAAAACTAATTATCAGGTCTTCAGTGCCGAATACTAGAACACACAGGTCGGGTTTTGTTATTTCTGTACATGTTCAATGTTCACACAAGAGTGTAAAATAAGTCTTGCCAACTCAAATCCCACCACTAATGAGTTCTAAATCATTTGAGTCGCTGGAACAATTAAGCAAACACAAAGCGAATTTCCAGTCTTTAGGATTATGTTTATTCATTCAGATATATTTATTTAATGATCCTTTTCATAGTAGCTATTTATTAACTTCAACTTCTATTTATTTAAAAAGCACATTTAAATGTAACTTTGTTACAGTCAAAAGCCAAGCTGTGGAGAGATAGTTGACAGATCCCTACTTAGAGAATTACAGTAATCTAATGCAAAGTGATAAAAGCATGAATAACAAAACAAGGTTTTATCTGAGAAATATTCTAACAACAGAATTAATCTATTTATTAAACCTAAGAGATGAATCAATTATGATGCTGAGGATTTCTCACATTGCCTTTCATGGTCATTTCTAAGTAGCCAAGAGCAAATATAGCAGCAGGACCAAATATGATCTCATCTCAATAGTCTCATACTTTTTTTATCAAGCTGAAGAAAATATATGACAGCCAAACTTTCCCATCTTAACACCGCAACAGGGACTGCAAAGACTGCTCATTTCCAACCGTGAGCAGGAGAGATTCCAAAGAGCACATAAATAAGGAAAACAACATATGGCTCAAAACAGAGCCCTGAGGAAGACCTATTTTTTGGTTATCACCAAGAATGAAACATTTGCCAAAATAACAGGGAATGTTGTATCCCTAAGATATAAGTAAAACCATTTTAAAGCTGATCCACTAAAACCAACCTCCAAACCACACTCCAACTGGCACTGAGATCTAACATAATTAAAACAGCAGCCCTATCAGAATCAACTGCTAAGAATAAATCGTTTAAAATGTTCACCAGAGTGGTTTCTGTACAATGACCAGCTCTAAAACCAGAATTTATCAGGAAGATTTCTCAAAAGAAAGGCGTAATTTGAGTCAAAACTACCTTCTCTAACACTTAAGACAAAAAATGGTAGTTTAGAAATGGAACAGAAATTATAACTCTGTAACCTTCGAGGTTCTTTATATTAATGGAGAAACCCTGCATGTTTAAAACAAGATGGAACACAACCCTTTAGATAAATACCTATTCACAATAGCTAGTATACTCGGGTGGTACCCATGGTTTCAAACAGATCTTTTAAAAACCGTGGTGGATCCAGTGGAGTAGAAGATGATTTCCTGTGCTTAACTAGGTCTGCTAAAACTATGACATGATCAAAACAATCATATGTACTGGTACTTGACATAGGGATTTTCGAGAACAATATTTGAGGGGAGAATCTCTTCTTTAATCTTATCACTAACATGTATGGAAGGAGCCTCCAGTGAACCAGGCATGTATGGTTTCAATAAAGGGAAAAATCTTCATGATCGAAAGGTTTTTTTATCTTAATATGATGAGCTGTGTGTATGTTTACTCGAGGGCCCAACATTGGCAAGCTTCCAGTCAATAAGTTAGCTGTTACATTCATTTTGTTCCAAACCCCCATCCAGGTGCTTACAAGTTCACCCTGAGGTGGTGTGGCTCTGTTTTATTAGCAAGGATCCTCATGCTAAGCCTCCAGTAGCAGTTAAATCTTGTTAGAACCGGTCTCTGAGCGGACTCATCACGGGTGGATTCTCTGTTGTAGTTAATTTCCTATGTAACACAATTAATTATAATTGAATAATAAGAATTGGAATCACAAACCAATCAAGGATCTTCAGTCTCGGACGAGAAAAAGGAAAACTTCTTTATTGCAGTCACCTTCCAATGAGCTCATAGAAGGTGGTCACTCAACACGTGATATTGGCACACAGACCTCGCCTGACCTTCTCCACCAGGAAACACAAACTGACAATGAATATTCTGATGACCTTCGCACACCTGCATCAACTCCTCCTCCTCTCTCTCTGCACTCCATATCTCCTCCTTATCCTTCCTGCTGGCCTCCTACTGCTGTTTTTTTCCTATCCTCCCATACCTTCCCCTGAGTCTGACCTTGATTGCCCTCCCATGCATTCCTCATGTTACTACGGCCAACGAGTTCTTCAACCCCAATAAATCTACTGAATCTTCCTCATACGTGGTTGTTTTATTTTCATCGGCACATCCACAGCGTCATTTCAATTCATTTTTATTTGTGTAGCACTTTTAACAATGAATGATAAAGAATGAATAAGATGTTCTTTATAAGTGTAAGTTCCCAGATGAGTGAGCCTGTGGCGACTGTGGCAAGGAAACTGCGCCCATGAGACGGCATAAGAAAGAAACCCTGAGAGGAACCAGTCTCAAGAGGGAACCTCATCCTCATCTGGGTGGCATCGAATGTTCATT
The DNA here is from genome assembly GCF_014805685.1 of Silurus meridionalis. Lineage (NCBI taxonomy): Eukaryota > Metazoa > Chordata > Actinopteri > Siluriformes > Siluridae > Silurus > Silurus meridionalis. The sequence goes on along the minus strand of NC_060901.1, from coordinate 3,316,691 downwards.
TATTACAAATGTTAAGGTGCAGTGATGGTGACTGTATCCTACTCTATGTGTTCGGTATCAGGCCATCAGTTTAATTTTTACTTGGAGTCTTCGTCTTCTTCTTTTGGCGGCTCCCATTAGGGGGCGCCAAAGCAGATCCTCCGATCCTCCATCTCCATACCCCCCTGTCCTCTACATCTGCCTCTTTCACACCAACTACCTGCATGTCTTCCCTCACCACATCCATAAACCTCTTCCTTCTTCTTCCTCTTTTCCTCCTTCCTGGTGGCTCCATTCTCAGCATTCTCCTACTGATATACCCCATGTCCCTCCTCTGCACATGTCCAAACCATCTCAATCACACCTTTAACCTGGGATTCTACACTTAGACTATACCTTCTGATTCGTGTTTTAACTTTGTTGCTGAATTTGTTTATTTTGTTTTCAATTAGCCATGACACTATTAACTGTAGTATAAATAGCTGAAGAAATAAAATGCTAGCTGAGAGAAAAGAGAACACAGAACTGGCTCACTCGCTAGGAATGAAAGTACAATTACAGTGGTGTGAAAAAGTGTTTGCCCCTTCCTGGTTTCTTTTTTTTTTTTTTTGCATGCTTGTCACACTAAGTTTTTAGATCATTAAACTAATTTAAATATTAGTAAAAGATAACACAAGTAAACACAACATGTAAATCAGAATTTTCTTTATGTTTCACAAAATCCAAAACTAGATGACCCTGTCTGAAAAAGTGTTTGTCCCCCTGTTAAAACAGTGGTTTATCACACCTGAGTTACATTTTTCAAACCACACCCAGGCCTGATTACTTTTTTTTTTTTTTTTTTCAGAATTATGAGTTTTTTGGGGATTCAAGCTAAAGAAAACGACAAATTTTGTGATCATTTCAAAGTGAAACAAAGCAAATTCGGGTTTACATGTTGTGTTCACTTGTGTTCTCTTTTACTAATATTTAAATTAGTTTGATGATCTGAAACATTAAAGTGTGACAAACATGCAAAAAAAGAAGAAATCAAGGAGGGGGCAAACACTTTTTCACACCACTGTATAAGGAACAAATGTATAGGCATTACAGTTATTTTTGATAAACTAGCTTCACAGAGATAGAGTTTAAGACAATATCCATTGTTAAAAGTGTTTTACAAGTAAACTGAATTGAAAATGTCCTATAGCCACGCCCCCTTTAAGCATCACATTCTTAAAAAGACTAAACAGTCAGTGAACAATAAAGAAGTAAATGTAATTCGTTACTGGACTTAATTAGCTTTTTCACATATCTGTACTTTGCTGAACAATTTCTTTTTTTTTTACACTTTAATCTCACTGCATTTCAAAGTCAAATATTTGACTTTTTACTCAAATACATTTTGCGAAATCAGTTCCTTTTTATTTATGAGGATAAAAATGGTTCCATTATGCAAGTCACCAATCAGGGTTGAGCGCTCGCTCGGTTTTAAACTTGTTTTAATTAGTGCTTGGTGTATCAACTGATCACCGATCATCTACTGAACAGTTCAGCATCAGCAAATGTTCATCAAGCAGAACATTTAGAGAGGAATAAATGATGAAGCAACGACAGACTCGAACTCACAACACACGTGACCTCATTTACACCATTCTTTTTGTTTGAAGTAGTTTAAAAGGTTTTGTGTTTATTATAATTTTAATAGAAATCAGTGTTTGAGTCATTAATATCATTCTATAAAAAGATCAGTGTGGTGAGAGTCACATTCGAGTCTTTTCACATAAACTGAGTTGATTAAGTAAAGAGTCTTGTGATAAAAAATGATCATAGGAACATTAAAGTTATAATAAATCATAGTACTTTGGATACTTTTGGTACATTTGAAGGCAAAAACGTTTGTACTTTTACTCGAGTGAAAGTTTAAAGGGACATTTTTACTGAAGTCAAATTTTTGAGTGTGTCTCTCTACTTTGACTCAACTACATGGCTTGTGTACTTCGTCTACCACTGTGAACTGTTCACATTAAACATTTAGAACCTTTCATTTACATTGACCCCGTGTGTGTGTGTGTGTGTGTGTGTGTGTGTGTGTAAATGTAAACCATTCTCAGTGATATTTGTGATAACCACATCAATATGTTTATACAAACTTTATTATAAAAGAAAGTAGAATAATGCAGGCAACAACAGTCAAATAGCAACAACATATAAAAAGGCACTGTAAAAAGTTAAAACGTTCTCACTAGTCAAGGTTCAAGCTCACAGAGCAAAAATATAAAAATCTATTCAAAATCGATCGTCTTAACCACAAATGTGGCAATTAAAATCAAGAACAGGAACTGACAGGAATGAAAAGTGCAAATTCGGCATAAAAATTGGGTGGAATAGCCAGCTAGAGTTTACACTTTACCACAAATATCATTTTAAGCGGGTATTTGAGACCAGTAAATGTACAGTACAAGTATATTTTCTAGCGTTACATAAGAACGGTCGGAGTTTGCGTTCCCGCGATTAGAATAATTCTTCAAAAACGGCACGCTTGAACTTGATCTTCTTGGCCTTTGGTCCCGCATCGAAATCCTCGAGCATATCTATGAATTGCTTTTCTACAAGATTTCTTTTCAGTGCTTGTATCCTGGATTTCAGTTCGACTTTTTCAGATTTCTGCTGTTTCTTACGTTTCTTTTTTGTGTCCGGAAAAAACTTGCTGCTCCACTCGTTGTAGACCTTCTGCTTAGCTGAAGGTGTGTCCGTGTAGCTCTTGGTACTCTTGGGGCTATTTGAAAGTGTGATGTAAGCAGGAGCCGTGGACAACGTCACCCTGTTGAAGCATTGGTGGTGGTGAACCTCTCTTTTTTTCCGGTTGCTGTTGTGTAATCCGTACAGTGCAAGTTTTTTCGTTGCTTTGTTTTGTCCGGTCTTGTCCTGGTTTGGGCCGGCGTTCTTGCGAGGTGTACTGTATAGCACTTGAAATTTAACAGGTGTTTGTTTCTTGCATGTGTCTTCATTAGTTTGGCCAGAACCTTGTTTTTTCAATGTGATTGGAGACTTGTTTTCTCCTCTTTTAACCCTTTTATCTTTGCAGCCCTGGTCATCTTTAGTAGAAGAAACGCTGAGGTCATCTGAGTGTGGTTTTGGGGCGCTAGCTTTTTTGACCACAATATCAGGAGTGAAAAGATCATCTAAGGTAGGAACTGATACGGTTTTGAAAACCTTTACAATTTTATGTGGATATTTGGGTGAAGAAACTTTTCCACTTGATGATTTGGTCATATTAGCCTCGATCGGCTCTGAAGCATCTGGAGAACAGTCTGCTTTCCTTATGTTAGCTTCACAGGTTGATGTACTTGAATAGTTGCGGCTACTCCATTCATTCCCATTTGGGTCTTGTTTGTCAGATGGCGAAGAAGGAGCATTCATTTGAGTTTTCCACTTGATGGAAGACTTTCTTAGTTCTCCTTTTTCTGTTGGTTCATCTTCACTATTCTGTCCATTTGGATGAGGCTTTGGGGAGCTAGTTTTAACAGCCTCAATATCAGTGGTGCAAAAAGCATCTCCTGCAGTTTTGGTTGGTTTTGACTTGTTGCACAGTGGAGAAATATCACCTGATTGGGTTTGGGGCTGCTCTGGAACTACTGGGGTTTTGATGTTTTGTGCAGGAGATGGAGCCTCTGGTAACTCTGGTGCCACTGAACTGTTCGTCTCGCAGACTTGTTCTTCAATTGGCATTGTTATGTGAACACTTTCAGTGCATTTCACTGCTGATTCATCACCAAGTGAGCTACAGCTCTCTGTTGCATCACCTGGTTCTGAGACAATACCTTCAAATGATTTAACCTCTGTAGTTCTAGGCTCTGGGCTGAACAGAGCTTCTTCCAGGTCTAGATCTAATAAAGGCGTCTCTTCCCAGCACCTGGAGCAAAACGGTTCACTGTCTAAGTCATTTTCAGTTACATGAGGGCAAGTGAATTTGATTCGATTGACTGAACTAGAGAATGCGTTGGCACTATTGTCTGGGGTGCCAGAAACCTCTGGTATTTTAACTTGACACAAATGAGAAGACTTGTTTTTCAAGTTGCAACCCTTTAAGCTGGTATCATCAGCATCAGAAGACAGAAGCAAATGTTGGAAGGTTTGGGAGTCCTTGCTGAAATCGAAATCAATAGAAAGATCTCCCTGCTCAACCATTTCAAAGGAAGAAACGTTTTTTTCACCGGCATCTCTGCAGACTTGCTCACATTCTGCTTCTCTGATGCTCTCGTTCAGGGGGTCTGCGATTTCATCTGACTGAAAAGTTTGTTCAAGACTCCTACTTTGCACTTGATGGTCCTCGAGGCTCTCATCTCCTTGCTTATTTGTGATTTTATCGGTTGATTCACTTTCACATACCATCACGTTTGAAATCTCTTTGTCGTCATTTTGGCAATCAGTTGTTGTAGAAGGTTCAGAATTAAGGTCCAGGGTGTTGAAACCTTCTTGTACAGCATAACTAGGAAGATTAAAGTCCATTACTGGTTCAGCAAGCATCTTTTCTATATCGGCTGGCTGACCATCAAGGTTCAACCACGAGGACCTGAACTCGTCAGTTGGCATTATTGTGTCGTCTTTCAGAATGTGGTAATGAGGTGCCAGCCTCATTAAGTCTTTGTGCTGAAGATATTGAAAAACCGCTGTCTCAATTTCCTTTGTGGACAGTGCAGACAACAGATTTATATACTCTGCCAGAAATGTTTGCGCACGTTTTAGTACGTTTCTTTTTCCACCACCCCAATACAGGTCCAAGAGACACTTTTCAAGATCTGCTACTGGTTTTTTCAGGGTTCCTTGTGTGCTTTCAAAATGCTTGAGCAAGCAAAGAAAGGAATTTTGCGTAAAAGTACCCACTCGAACTTCAGACAAATGGAATAAATCGGCATTCGATTTGGCGCCGTTGCCTTCGCTGTGGTCCTCTGGACTTTTTGATGTTGAAGCAGTGGAGCAAACCGAGTTCTGAGAGCTTATGTTTGACTGTGCAACGCCAGTGCTTTGAATTTCTGGTATTATAGTATCAACTGTAGATTCGTTTGTATGTTTGGGCAGACTGGGAGCATTTGACTCCACATTCTTGCCTGAGACTTGATCAGTTTTAAAAGGAATGCTCTCGATATTCATGTCTGGACTGGGGACCTGCTGAGAAATAGGTGGAACTACAGCGACTGCTTTATGAGATTGTAGAAACACTTTCTGCCACGCCGCAAACAACTCTTGATGTTTAGCTACATTCTTGGTGTGCTGCGCCTCTCCAAGTCCGTCGCTGCTTTTGGGTCCGTTGTTTCTCTGCAGCGTTGTTTCAGAGTTGGATTCTTGCCACAATCCTTCAGAGCTTTGAACGTCCAGGTTCAACTGATTCTTGCTTGACCTCGACTCTTTACTTTTTGCAGGAACACTCGAGTATGATCCAGATACTGTGGACTGGGTGGAGGTTGCCTTAGTAGTAATGTGACTTAGTGTTTGGCTCTGTGTAGCAAACCTGGCCTCGAGGCAGGACACAGGACTAGGGTCGTGTCTTTGAGGGGGCACTTGAGGGTTTTCCTTCTCTGTAAGCAAATCCATTAGGCTGGAGTGGAAGTAGGAGTTGCTGGTAGGGATGCTGGAAGACATTGTTACTTGAGAGGACATAGGAAGCGCAGTATTTCCTTTATTGAATTGTAGGCATTGTGGCTTTGTGTGGGTGTTGCCTTGATTAGCAGGTACAGCGAAGTGGCTTGTCTTGCTTTGATGTCCCGAAACTGGTAACGTATTGCTTTGTTGGGTCTGGACGCTGTCCTGATGTAAACTTAATGCTGTAATTTGGTTCATCGTTTGATTCGGTGGGGTTTTAATTACAGCATGCTGGCTTGTATATGATGGGGGATGTGGCAGGTTAGACCGTAAGCTTCCGTGATTTTTCCCGTTGAGGTTGAAATGACTGTAATAGACAGGATTGTTCTGGATTTGGGATGAATATTGAACCTGTGTCCCATTATAGTTTGAGTGGCTCGTACCAGTCGGAGAACTGTAATTCGGAGTAGTGTGTCTTTGTGTTTTAGCAGAGAGGTGATTAGCAAAGCTATATAAACCACCATTTCCATTTCCTTCTCTTATCTGACCTCTGGGGACTTCTTGCAATGTCTGATTGTCAGTCTGCATTCTTTTATGATGTCCATTCAAAGACTGGTGCTGAGGTAAAGCTGCCTGATGCGTCAGGTTCTTCTCCCCGGACGCAGAACTCGCATTGTTATAAAGAGAAGGGAAAAGAGGAGCGAAACTATTGGCATTAAATTTTGGCATATTATAATTCTGTTGAGGTACAGTATTTCCATTCCCATGCTGAGCAGCTGGAAAAGCAGATCTCGTCGAAGCTGAATTTGTAAAAAGCATCCGATTTTGGAAATCGCTACTCCTCGCTTGAGGCATCGGGCTCGACTGCAACTGAGAAGGCTGGCCGCTCCATGACCCTTGATATTGTTGTTGATTTTGGTGTTGCGAGATCCTCTGTTGGTGAATGTAATACTGCGTCTGTGGTGTAGAGCTTTGCATGCTGCTACAGGAAGTCTGTTGCGGTGAGCGCATTTGAAGCCCACCAGATGGTGTCTGATTGTAGGACTGCATGGTGACGGATGATCTCATCTCCCCCTAGCTGCTCAATGATGAGGTAGATTTGGACTGTTCCAAAAGAAAAGAAAAAAAGTCTTAATTGTAACGAATAAATGAAGCAAAAATTGCATTAATACATTACATTATAAAATAAACTACATCACACAGAAGCACAGCTGAATGATGGAGTCAGAAGGTTTAATGATTTGGCGATGTATAACAGACAGTAGAAAGTCTTCAGGATGAAGGAGTTTGCACTTTCTGGGTTCTTACATTTACATTTATAGTATTTGGCAGACGTCCCCTTATCCTGAGCAACTTACAGTTAGGGTTGTCAAATTCTGAGAATTTTCAAGACTGGAAACTTTCCACAGGAATTAACAGGAATATATGGGAATTAACCTAGAATTAATGGGAATAACCTGGAAATTTACCAGAGGTGAAAAGTAATGAATTACTTTTACTCGTGTTACTGTGATTAAATTACTTTTTTTGCGTACTTCTAGATTTTAGAATTTCAAACTTTTTATTATTTGTTTGTTTTGTTTAAAGTATTGTACTTAGCTACATTATAAATCATATCCATTACTGAGTAAAAAAAAAAAAATACTAATAAAAATAGCATAAGGAAAAATAATTCACACTCCAGAAACTACTGCGCTGATTGATGGGCGGAGAACAAACGTGCTAAACTCGCAAGAAAGAAAAAACGAAAGAGTGAGACGGACAAGACAGAAAGCAAAAGCTAAATGCAGTCAAATCGAAAGTTTAGAGTCAAGTCTTAGACTTAGTTATTAACTGTTTTTAGCTTATTAAAATCCTCTTATTTTCGTCCAGCCTCTTGCTTAAAGAAATACCCCATGCTTCCTTCCTCCCATCATTCCTTAACAGGATACAGCACTGAGTGGACTTTCCCCTGCACCGTCTCTCTTTTGACCAGACCTGGACATTTTACTGCCCAAGGGCCAAATCCGTCCCACTGACTACCCTTTAATACAATTACAAAACTTTTATTACAAATGCCACTATTGTTTTTCTTTACGAACGTCATCAGTGCACTTTTGTACGTCAGCGAATGTGTCAGACAGCTTCCAAGAAATAAGCTCTTGGTCCTCAACTATGTCAACTAATATAGAGAAAAAAAAAATTATGCAGAATGTTGAGTTTTCAACAAGGCATATATAGGATCTTCTCTCCCCTCGGTTTCGCTTATTTTCAGCCTGGTTCCATTAGAAATAAAAAATAAATGGTTGTGTCATACTGGCCTTAGTGTAGATTACGTTGCCTTATGAGAACATTCACAGGCATGCTATTGTGTGTCTTCTCTGGTTCTGACACCTGCACACAATAATCTTATATCCTGTTATTATATTGTTGACCTTCACTAACTTCTCTTTCTTCTCGCAAACGTTCCGGACCAGCTCCTAGGAGCATTCTTCAAAGACAGCTTTTTTCCAATTTTCAATCGGCAATTTCAACTCTACTCCCTAGCGGCCAAGGTTGCACGATTCATTGAGCACTTATCTGCCCCAATGGTTCCAGATAACCCCTACCTGCAAGGCACTTTCACACACAGACCTCGCCTGACCTCCCTGTTGTTTTCCACCAACAGGACACAAACTGATAATGAAGATACAGATGGTCTTCGCATACCTGCATCAACTCCTCCTTCTCTCTCTCTCCACCATCCCTATCCTTTCTACTGATCTCCTACTGACTATTCTCTAACTTCCCCCATTTTATCTCCCCCAATCAAGTTTCTCCAGAGTAACCCCCCTCCTGTGCATTCTTCCACCTCTAATCTTCTTAATTACTCTTCCATCATTAAATAAATTGGAGTAAAGTACAAAACTTCTCTCAACACTATGCTTTATGATTATTATTCAACCTTGTATTTTTTGGTTATGCCCAGAGGAGCAATCGTTTTTGGGAGCCAGGCCATTTGGCCCTACACTTCACTGGAACAACAGGGGAATTCCTCTCCTACCCTGGAATTCCCCCCCCTCCTTGGTTTTATTATATTTTGCCAGCTGTGACTGAACCACAAACCCTCACAACTAAATTATCCAGTGCATTAAAAAAAACTGGAAAAACTAGAATAACAGGGTTAGAAAAGTCATCAGTCGGCCGATTTAATACTTCATACAGAGACCTTTCGCTTTATTTCCTCCATTAATCTTTTTAGATATGTCTGTACTAGCTTTGCAGCTTGAGAAATATGTCCATTCTTCCCTGCAGAATTGCTCAAAATCAGTCAAATTTTGTGCTAAACAGCAATTAACTGCTCTCCTATAGTCCATAGATCGGATTTACCACTCAAGGACATTTATCTTTCTATCCTTATGCCACTGTGTTGTTCATTTGCCGGTTTGTTTAGGATTATTGTCGAGCTGGAAGGTGAATGATCTGCCCATCTTTAGCAATAGAGGGACATTGGATTTTCTCAAGAATTTGGATATACTTGCATATATTTGATCTTTAATCTTGACCAATCAACCCGAACCCACTGAAAAGAAACAACCACATATCATAATGCTGCCACCACCAGGATTTACAGTAGGTACGGTATGGAGTGATTTTGGGTAGTCAAGTCAAGTCTGTGTGCTACATTTACTTTTCGCCAAACATAGCACTTGGGGTTCAGTCCAAAAATGACAATTTTGGTCTCATCAGACCTTGAGCCAGAGCATCAGAGTCTTCTAGGTGTGTTTTTGCCGAGCACAAACTTTCTTGCCACCCTGCAATATTGGTTAGCTTTCTGTTAAGCTTGTGAGAGAGTTGTCCTATGCACAGACCAACCAGTCTCATTAATAAAGCCTTGTTAAAGTCATAAAGTCTTCCAAATTTACCTTTGGAAACTTGAGAGCGTCAGAACTCAAGAGGGCCTTTGTGAGGACTTGCACATTTGCAGGGTGGTTCAGAGCTCTGACTCTGTCCTGCTCTCAACTTATATTTTCCTGTAAACCTTGTAAGGATGATCAGATCTCTACATTAGGTCAGACCCTGAGAACTGCCATGTAACAAAACAAAAACGTTCTCATCTGAGGAGAAAATCTCTTTAATCCGGGGAGAGAAAGACATTTGTTCAGCTGCCCTTTCACCCTTCCTTAAGCCCCCTCTTTCCTCCTAGGGATATGGCCAGGTCATGGAAAGGTGACTTAGAAGTTCCCAGAATTCAAGCTACTATACTTCTGTATACTAGTGCAATTGGAGAAATGATCTCAGTCCCATATTAGTAGAACAGACCAAAAATAAAGATCTCAGGATTGAAGAAAATTCTGTCCTTCTGAGGTGACAGTTGTCTCGAATGAGATGGTTGGTTACCAAGCGTTGGTTTTATCCCTTAACGGTTTTTCAGGTCACCTCAAGTCCCATCGAAGAAGTTCCAAAGCTTTTATTGCTTTGAATTTACGAGTGTTTATGGTGGTTTGGGTATTTAAGGAGATTTGGCAAAAGACTCTGGGAAGCATCTGTAGTCAGAACTTCCCCCACAGTCTCTGTGTGTCTCTACTGCCAGGTACGAAGTCTGTTTGCAGTTTACAAAAGAATTGGTATTGTTGAACTATTTGTTTTTATGCTGATCATGTTGTGTAACCTTTTTATTTACTTCTGTTATTTGTTCTAAAATTGACTGTGGTTTATTGCACCCAAAGAACTCATTGTAAATAAGATCATTACAGATAATAATCTCTAAACACTATGTTTTACTGAGACCTGGACTAAACCAAATGACTATATGGGTCAAAACGTGTCTACACCATCACTATATGCTCATAAGCATGAGCCCCCTCAAACTGGCTGTGGGGGAGGTGTAGTAACCATTTATAGTGCTTTTCTTAATGTTAGTCAAAGATTTGGATTCAGATTTAAATCATTTGAAGTTCTCGTTCTTAATGTTGTACTTTCCGACATACATAGAACACCCCTACTATCTTTTGCTCTGGCCACCGTGTACAGACCCCCAGGGCCCTACGTTGATTTTTTTTCAAGAGTTTGCTTGTTTTCTCTCAAACCTCTTGATAAATTCTGATAAAGTGCTGCTAGTAGGAGATTTAAATATTCATGTGGATGATGTAAATGATGCCCTAGGACTATCATTTGTGGAATTAACTCTTTTGGGGTTAAACAAAACATCACCAGAACGACTCATCATTTTAATCCCACACTAGACTTAATAATATCCCATGGAGCAGACGTTACTGATATCGATATTTTACCTCAGAGTGATGACATCACAGACCATTACCTCATACTGTACACACTACCGGTAGAGCAGATTAGCTGCGTCCCACCACGTTACCGACATGGTAGGACTATTGTTCCGACCACTTAGGACAGATTCACAAATAGCCTGCCTGATTTATCTCAATTTCTCACTAAACCTCTAAATGCGAATGATCTTGAAGAAATTACTAACAACATAGACCTTATCCTCACTAGCACTAGACACCGTTGCCCACATCCAATTAAAAAATATTAGAGGAAAAAACACCTGCACCATCGTATAATAGTCATACGCATGCCCTCAAGAGAACAGCCCAAAATCTGGAAAGAAAATAAAGGAAATTTAAATTGGAGGTATTAAGAATTGCGTATAAATACAGTATGCTCAGCTACAGACAGGCGCTAAACGCTGCTCGAGCTATATGCAGGCATTAAAGCTGGTTTAAATCCTACCTGTCTGATCGTTACCATTTTGTAGATTTAAATGGAGAACTATCCAGGTTATTGCATGTAAATTATGGTGTGCCACAAGGTTGAGTTTTAGGACCCCTGCTTTTCACAATATATATGCTTGCCTTGGAAAATATTATTAGAAGGCATGGGATTAGCTTCCACTGTCATGCTGATGATACCCAGCTATATATCTCATCAAAACCAGGCGATACAGCTTAATTGGCTCAGATAACCAAGTGTATTAAAGAATTAAAAGATTGTATGACGCATAACTTTCTATTATTAAATTCTAATACGACAGAGATGCATTATTAATAAACAAGCTTCAGTTAGTTCAGAATGCAGCAGCCAGAGTTCTCACAAGGTCGAGAAAATATCACCATATAACCCCAATCTTATCGTCCCTACACTGGCTACCTGTTAAGTTTCTAATCCACTACAAACTACTGCTTCTTACTTACAAAACTGTGATAATTTGGCTCCATGTATCTATCCAGTCTTCTAACACGCTACAATCCGTCACTCCCCTCACATCCCACCTCATGAAGAATGTGGACCTTTAAAGAAGTAGATGGCAACCCCGCAAAATCCTGACCCATCTAGAGACGTACTAGCGCCATTTGGATTCCACGTCATGTGGAGTTTGGACACCGGACCTCTTTGAGTTTTTAAAGGCTCTGGCATGGAGAAGCTGGTGTTGGATCTGTGATGATCTCAAAATGTTGAACTATTTTATGAGTTGCTCAGTAGCTCCCGGTTCCATAAACTCAAATGACTGTATAAGACTGTAAAAAGAACATCGCTTATAATCTTACATTCCAGTACTCATGTTAGTTCTCACTCTCCAGTGTTCTGTATTGTTTAAAGATTTATGATCACACTCTTGATGTCACCCAAATGAGGATGGGTTCTCATAACATTTAAGGGGGGTTTTCCTGCCACAGTCGCTCCAGTCTTCATCATCAGAAATAAACACACATCATTCACATTTATTCTTATATTCTGTAAAGCTGCTTTGATACAATGTCTATTGTAAAAAACGAAATAGATATAATCTTGACTATACTTGATTAATGCCTGGCAAATAAATGTAAAATTCTTAAATAAATCTGAAATTTCCAACAATTGAAGAGATTTTCCAGACCTGGGTGAGAAGGTGCAAGCTTCAGCTTTTTTGCAGTCGATCAGCATGTTCCAATGAGCTTTTAGAAGGTACTTCCCCAAACAGCAATGGCAAATGCCAACCGAAGTCCACAGTTCACTCTGAAGTCCCCTCAATTTATACTCATGTTTCCTAAGCTCCTCCCATTTTTAATTTACATACATCTCAGAAATGTCCCCTTATTTTCAGAAAACTCCTCCTTTTCTAATTTACATACCATGTTAGCATTTTACATAATGTTTTCCTCAGAAACTCCCTTTTTCCTCCCCTTTCTTGGAATTCCCCTTATTTTTCAGTTACTGAAGTACACCAGTTCGTTTGAAAAGAACTTGTGAGGGACAAATAGGTATAGTAAACATCCAAAAACAATAGAAATCACACTGCCACCTAGGGGTGCAACATAGCAACTACCTTACATCAGCATACAACAACAAATTGTAATTGATTTATTTAAAGGTCAAATATGTTTTGTGGCTTGAGGAGAGAGAGGTTCCGCTCTTTTCTTACAAGTTAAATGATTTACCAAAAATGGATGCAGGGTATGAATTAAAAGGAAACGATTGGTTTAGGTCAGCGTGAGGGGTGAGGGTTTGGGGACCACTGGTTTAGGTAATAAAAAGTGTCCTTATATGCATAACGACTGAGCGTCTGCCTCTCAAATGTCTCCATATTTAAATAACAACAGAAGAACATTTAAATCCTCACAGCATTCAATATAATCCCAGCTCTCTAGACCTAGGGACGAAGAAGAACTTTATCAACAACAATAGAAGTGTGAAGTCTTGTGTTCTTAGTGCGAGATTAGTGCTTTACACCACTGAATTGCCCTCAGCCCCTCTCCCATGTCATTAGCATGTCCTGCTAATAGTTCTGTCCTGCACTGTATTGCAAAGAGACCACAAGAATAGCAATATATAATGAGACAGTTATCGTTTTAATAGAGTACAAATTGTACCTTGCACAGATTAAGCTTGTAAATGAGCAAAAAAAAAAGCATAATGTTAATATTTTAACTGCTTCCTGTATCACATAGTCCTTTGGTGTTGGGAGTCTGTAAGGATAAATAGAACACAAGAACACAGTACATGACCATGTCCGGCTTAACTCTTATATAGTATTTTCCTTATATAGTAAGGAATGTAGAATAAACCATGACTGTAAGTAAAATTATGTGGCTAACACACATCTGGTTTACATTGTTTTGGACGTATTACCAAATAAGAGAGTTCTAGCTCAGTTTTTTTTTCTGTCTGCATATATACTTGCATGTTTCCTGAATTATAGCAAAGAACGTAGATGTTATCTGATATCTTTCTTGATATGAGTCAGTGATGATATCACAAGGCACCGTCGATCGCATCACAGATCGCAACGTAACCACCTTTTGTTTGGCACACTATTGCCAGGCTCATGTCACCCTCATGAGATAATCACCTGGAATGGTTTTCCACCTATCTTGAGGAGTTCCCAGAGTTGAGTGGTGACTTGCCCATCACACGAAAGACAGGGGTTTGATTCCCTGTACGGGCCAGTAATTATTTCAGAAAATTCTTTACAAAACATTCATTCCCGACATTAGTTGGGTTTTCCAGTATCAATGCTGTCAGAATAATCCTTTTCAAAAAGACTCCAAGCCAATCTGAGAGCATACTCACGACATGTCTGAGATGGTCTGTAATCAAACAACAAGCCGCCTTCTTTTATACACATTGAGCAACCGTGTTTACCATTAATTTTGGAAACTCCCCAAAATTTAGCCTTCCCTGATTAACATTAGCTTGGGAAAGTCCCACATTTTTGCCTTTACTAATTACTTTCATTTTTCAAATATCCTTCCTCAATACGTCATAAGAGTTTGTCTAGACTACTATCTACCATTAACTTCAGCCGGTTGAGAGTCGGACCAAAAAAATGAAGGAACATCTACAGCCGTCTACTTCCTTGTTATGTTTCATTCTTTGCTTTTTACCCCTGAGCAGTATTCTCATTCATCGCTCATCTGACCATATGTAAGTACCCTACTTCTTTTTCAACTTTGTATCGCACGCTTTTGTGACTTGTTAGTAATTTAAGGAGTACATTATTCTGCGTAAGTGATCAAATTACCTCATATTAATACTAAAATATTATCTTTAGTCAGCCAGGTGCTTCTCTGCACAGCGTCATCCATCTCAAGGTCTTCGTGTCTTCACTAAAGCGACGTTATCTTTAATTTTTACTTTCGCATGTGGCTGCTGATTTTTTGCTGTGTCTGGAAACTTTGGTTCTTCCACACCTGCTCCTGACGGATGAATGTTGCCATCATACCTTCTAGTACGTGTCTGACGCTTCTACCCAAACGGCTGTCCGTCACCCTTACTCAACCCCATCTCCGGAGTATGATAACGCCAGCGTCGCTTCATGCATCAGTGTGGATGGACATGATTATAGGCTAGAGCTGCAACAACTAATCGAAAAAATCGATAATAATCGCTAATGAAATTTGTCGTCAACGAACGTATTTGGCGTGCTCAAGTTACGGGTTAGCATGACGGTAAGATAATACAGGCACCTTTATGCATGTATCATTTATTATACAAAATGAAATTAATTATATATTTTAGATGCTTATATCTTCACAAAATGTCTATTTTTTTTCAAAACAATGCATCATATTTTATGTTGATTATTTTAAGCATAGTTGTCAACTTGCCATCTGCAAAGTACAATACAAATGTTGATTTAAAGAATTTGCTTCATACTTAAATGCTGTTGTTTTTACAGAAAAAAATTTACTCGGCATGGGAATTTGTTAAAGGAGAAATCCCTCATGCATTCAACAAGCCGCCACTATAAACTTGAAAATGTCTAAATTAAAGATAGTTACATTCAATATGTGGCTTTTGCATTTTTTATGTCGACTTTTATACATAAATACCCTAAATTAGGGTTTCATATAGTTATACTAAGCAAAACATCTAATAAATAAATAAATATATAAAACGTTTTATCAGATTAATGGCGAGGGAGGGGGGGTTTGGGGATAATCGTCTGATTAATCGATTATCAAAATAACCATTAATTCAATTCAACTCAATAAATTTTTATTTGTATTGCACTTTTAACAATGAACATTGTCTCAAAGCAGATTTACACAGATAATGTGGTGATTAAAAGTGAATATGTTCTTTATAAGTGTAAGTTTGTCTCTGATGAGCAAACCGGCGGTGACTGTGGTGAAGGAAAAACTCCCCGAGCCGGCATAAGGAAGAAACCTTGAGAGGAACCAGACTCAAGAGGGAAACCAGTCCTCATCTGGGTTGCACCGAATGTCCATTTATAGCAGATATAAACGATGTTGCAGGGTACAGTGATGGTGATCAGAACCAAAAAGTAGTCCTGAGTCAATGTAGCAGTCTGTTGACATTAACTACAGTCCAATCCATCCTCAAAACTCCCGTTCTTACTCCGGAATTTCATGGAATTACCCAAGGCGCAAGAAGAAGTAGTAAACCTCCCCAACTCTCTACCGCGACTTTTTATAAGTACACCTCTGCATAACATTGTATCCTTATTAACATTAAAGAGAACACCGTGATTGGGGTGTAATGTCTAAGTGACACCTTAATTTATTTGGCTTCATGCTGCTAACATTTTTAGACACAGTAAACATACCGATCTTTCTCCATCTCCCACCGTAGTCACAGTGAAGCCAAGTACAGGAAACCACACTGCCTGATGGAACAGGAATTTTAGAGAACTCAAGTACACCTTAAGGAACTGAGCACTTGTTTAAACTAACGGCTGCTGGACAAGACAGAATATATAAACCTTAGAGAAAGCACTCAAAGGGGGTGCAATTGCTGAATAAAGGATTTTGATGTTATCCTGACTCCATATCATTATTTGACGCAGAGAGAGTAGAGAAATTTCTACGACACACCTCCTCCTCCATGCTTCACAGCGGGAACCATGAATTCAGGAGTTTGAACTCATCAGACCAAAACTATCTAATGTCCATTCCCTAAAATGTGTCGGTCACTTGAATTTTGAGAGGTATTAAATGTACATCAGCGGTTTCTTAAACTTTTACAAAACAATGCTAGATAGTGACACATGCTGTATTAATGCTATATATAATATAATTATTATAAGGATATAGATATATAGATATATATATATATATATATATATATATATATATATATATATATATATATATATATATATATACATACACAGTGGTATCTTGATTTGGTTTCCAACCCTCAAAATGACACCCCGTTTTTTATGTTTCATGTTATTAAATTAGGAAAATACATTTCTAAATAACAAATCTTGTATAAAAACATAATAGAAAGAGCATGTAAAGATATAATAAAGTTTTATACAGTGTATTTACCCTGGGGATGAGACATCAACTAACGAAGACGCTGGCGGGGGTGGAGGTAGAGGCGAGAAGCGGCGGATGAGGAAAGACTCGTTTTTTTTACTATCACTACTGTACACTACGTATCCCTAAACTTTATATTTTTTCTTCTTTGCGTATCTTAATTTTCGTCATCTATCTTCACTTTCTGGCTTCGCTTCGCCATCTAGCAGCGGCGTCTCGAGCTCGTACCTCAATTTTTGCTCGCGTAACAAAGCAAAAAATCGGCCAAGTGACCGCTCGTACCTCAGAAAACTCAAACAGTGCACTCGTAGGTCAAGGTACCACTGTGAATGAATTACGCTAAGTAAAACTGGCATAAACTAAAACACATCAAATCTAATTATAGCTAATTTGGGCAATCTCAAATATAAAACATTCTTGATTGTTGAACACTTTTTCGTTTATATATTAATTAATTTACAAAATGAAAAGTATACGAACAGAATAAAAAATCTAAATCAGATTAATATTTGCTGTGATCGTCTTTTCAATTTTTAGACTTGCACACCTTTTACACTTGCACAAACTCAGGTAGGATCAGTACCGAGTGTATGATTAACAAACTATACCAAGCAGCTGCTAATAAAAATCAATTACATTTTAGTGACTAAGCACTGATACATTGAAACTGAAGGCAGAAAAATGGCAGCAGGTGTGTTAATGAGTATCTGCAGGCAACAGTGAAGCATGGTGGTGGTTTCCTCTATGTTTGTGCTGCATTTCTGCAAATTGAGTTGGGGATTTGGTCAGGACTATAGGTGTCCTCAATGCTGAGAAAAACAGGAAGATACTTATCCATCATGCAGTACCATCAGGGCGGCATTGATTGGCCCAAAATGTTTTCTGCAGTAGGACAAAGTACCCAAGCATACAACTAATGTCATTCAGCCCTATCTTCAGAGTAGAGAAGAACAAGGTCAAGTCAAGTTTATTTCTATAGTGCTTTTCACAACAGACATTGTCTCAAAGCAGCTTTACAGAAATCAACAGTCAAGGTGAACGGTTCAGAGGTGTTGGTTGTTTGGCCTCCAACAACAAGTCCTGATCTCAACATAATGGAAATGTCTTGCTGAAAGATGGATGGATGGATGGATGGATGGATGGATGGATGGATGGATGGATGGATGGATGGATGGATGGATGGATGGATGGATGGATGGATGGATGGATGGATGGATGGATGGATGGATGGATGGATGGATGGATGATGGATGGATGGATGGATGGATGATGGATGGATGGATGGATAAAACAAAAGCTTGGTTCCTCAACTACTATCTCCAGTCAAGGTCACTATACTGCACTTTTCTCCTGGTGCAGCTCGAGTTTCATTCCCCTGCACGTCCTTCATATAATTTATACCAGTAACAGAACAGATTGCTCACTAATTCTTCTACACGAAACCCTTTTTCGCATCCTACATTGGTGTAGCAAATTAGTTTGCAAAAAGGGAAATATCTACGAGTAATTATAACAGGTTATAGTCAATTAGAAATATTTCGATTAGGTCTTAACGGTAATAGAATCAATGTTACAATTATTTGATCTGTTCGTTCACAGAGCAAACAGTATCATCATTTATCAGTTCTAAGAAAGGTTATCTCCCCGAGAAAGAAACAACTCCCTACTTTATACCAGACTAGCTGTAACTTAGCATGTAGCAGAATCAGTGTTCAGTGACTTCGAATTGTGAGCAATTAATTGAGAAAATCACTTGTGAATATAAGGCGTTTAATGAATGGGACTACAGGTAACATAAGACTAAACTCAATACAAACATACAAGTATATAGAGAGGGAATAGGCAATACAAGGCACGAGGCAATTTTGAGCAGGAAAACGTTTCTTTGTCTCCGTTTAAGGCCCATTTGCATGTTTACGGCTGAAGTTTTACCCAAAGTATAGTAAAAACAGCATGGTACACTTCATAAATCACATAGCATACACAATTTTTTAGAAAAGAAAAAGCGAATCATTTTGATACCAAGAAAGAAATGGATAAACAGCATTAAGGCGAGATACATTGATACACCTGGACATAAGCCTTTAGAGTGTAACTAATTAGGCTGGGCTAGTGTGTGTGTGTGTGTGTGTGCTTGTGTTGTGTATTGGAAGGATAGGGGGGTTATCCATTAGCACCCAGACATTTGGGTGACTGTCTTGACATTGGAATGTCTGAAGATAGGTGATGAGACCAGAGAACTGTCCTATTTAGTGTCTTTTGGGACACTTAGGCATGAAGCCCCAATTTAATTGTAGACTTTGAAGCCCAGTCTGTAATTTATAATCAAAAGTCAAAGGTTAAAAGGGATGTCTGGGACATGAAACCCAACTGATTAACAAATGCTCCTACGCTGGTCAAGCCAAAAAGTATTATAAAATCCAGTATACTGTTAGAAATAATAAAAAATTAAAAAACATTTATCCATCCCTCTCTATCCCAAATTTCATTTAGTTTTTCCCCCATTCAAAATTCCTAATAGGTTTTGTTTTTCATACCTTTGGTTTCCCTTAATTTTCACCAAACAATCTTCCTGATAGATATATTATATATATATATATATATATATATATATATATATATAAAACTTTATCTCAGCTGGCACAATCTTTTAAGTCATTTAACTAAACCAGACCTTTTTATAGATCTCCTTTTTGGATTTATATCTTTGGCCTATTCATTAATATGTGCAAGCTTCCCTTTATTTTATCAATTATAACAAAATAAGATTTTGCTACTTCCAATATTTATTTATTATTTCATTACTACTTTTTATTATTGCAACTATGTACTGCATTACTTATGTGTATTAGTGTTAGTACTGGTTAGAGGTCAACCGATTCATCGGTTTGCTGATCAATCAAAAACCAATAGTTGCTGGAACTATTGGCAAAATTCCATACCGATAGTTTTTCCGGGTACGAGAGAGGCCTCTACAGCCGAATCACTGATGTCACGTGCTGTTAATATGAATTGTCTTTTTTTACTCATTTTGCATGTTACTGTATTTATTTTATTTGGAATGTCTTTTTGTATGTTTAAATGTGTGTCTTATTTTCCACACTATTTATCAATAAAAAATTTTATATTCATATTTATTTCATTTTTATGATTGAGAACCTTTTTAAATTTTTTGTAATAAAGTTTCGTACTAATTTACATGCAGCGTTATGTTAATTAATTAATTAATTAATTTATTTATTTTTGAATTACCAGTAGCTATTAACCTAGCTATTGTATCAGTAAAATCCACGTCAAATCGGTTGATCTCTAGTAATGGTCTACTGGGTGTACGTGTGCATATGAGACCACATATATTTGCCGTTGCTATGCTAACACTGGGAAATTGTCATGGCTAATTATTATCAATAGCAACACGTCCAATAACAAGTAAACTAAAGTTCAGGATTCAGAGTTGTGGTGTCAAATTATTAGCAGAAATAAAGCCAGGCAGTTCCATGGAAATACACAAAACCAGTGCTGTTAGTGTTAAGATGAGCCGCACACTGATTCTCTAAACACATTCCTATGTTGTTTATTTAGTGTCTATATGGTCTTTACGATGAGAGTCTGAAAGGTATACAGGAAGTCTTTATCTGGGCTCACACATCTCCACTTATTGTGTCTTCTAACCCAAACAGGAACATTTGTAGGTCAGTTTTTTCCAATATATATATACACACACACGTCTGTTATCTGCATTAAACAGGCCCTAAATCATAAATGATTTAAAGTGGCCATTGTTAGTGTTAAGATGAGCCGCACACTGGTTTTACTTGTCTGTTATCCGCATTAAACTGAAGAACATTTGCGCCATGCTGTGATTCTTCCCTGATCAGAAAAGGCACCACAGTAGATCGTGGATCGCATGGAAAACCTCTCCAAGAATTAAGTTTCGTTTTGGCATGATACATATCTAACAAGTCCACACACAGTCTTGATCTACCATCTTCAGCCATCTGTGTAAAATGTGTCTCAGCATCAACTTCAACTTTTGGCTTTCTGAAACATTTATTACTCTACAAAACCCCCATCAAGAACAAAGTATGTTGTACTGATTCCACTTACCTATTAAGTGCTGCTTTGTGTATACTGACTTGGCTCTGCACCAGACAAAACATCTCATGCATTACAAAAACAAACGATAGTGGACAGGATAAAAGTTTAAATGCAACAGAAGATGCCAGGACATCTTAACCGCCCCCCCGTGCATTTGGCTGTAAATTTAGCTTTGAAGAAACTTCACCCTTACAGATAACTCCTGTCCTTTTACCCTATTAAATCACACCCAGGCTCTCCTACAAATCCTGGGCTCCAGCAGGGACTTTGATTATGACCCCACTAGCCTTACTGATTACAGCCAATAGTTTATAGTGTCTTCACAGGAACCATGCCATGTTTATCAGAAGACCACCAGAATGTTTGTCAGACATCCTCAACCGAAGCGAGATAAAATTGTAATTGAGCGATAGGAGCTTTGTCGAGCAGTGGCAGTTATATATACATATACACATGTATATATAGTATTTATACATACGTTCTATGACTCCTTGTGAGTATCAAAAAATGGTGAGGTTTTGACTCTCCTTTTGATGGTTCCTTTTTCAAGGGGAATTGTACATGTACTATACTGTAAACTCAATATAAATTGTGAATTACTTGTCATAAATGTTTTATTTACTACTTTAATTGAAGAATACAATAATAAAATAGTTTTTTAAACATTATGTAATTTATTGGTACAAACCCTGTTTTGAAATGTTACTCCGAACTTTTAAGCCACTTGCAGCTTCTTGCAAACTGTCAGATTTTTCACGAGTTGCTCTCAGTCCGAGTCCAAATTAAAAGTCGCAAACTATCAAGGTCGCGAGAGTCAAGGTTACACTGTATATATGCAAGTATATGTACTGCATGTGTATTTATCTGCACTTGTCACTTTGTACAATTGCTACTATTTGCACTCCTGGTCGATGCTAAAAATCAAACTCTTGATGTCACCCAAGTGAGGATGGGTTCCCCTTTGAATCTGGTTCCTCTCAAGGTTTCTTTCTCATAACATCTAAGGGAGTTTTTACTTCACCACAGTCGCCACGGCTGCTCATCAAGTGCAACTGGGAGTTTCTGTAATCCAAACTAATTCCTTTCAAGTGCAAACATTGAGCTAGCACAAACAACTTCTTGATTGCTCGGTCGTGAAAACTTGTTACCAAAAGAAACAAATTCAGTAAGAAAAAAAAAAAAGAGAGTTTAGAGTCCAGAGTTCTGGCGTCAAAGAAGAAGAACTTTATTCAGCAGAAACAAAGTCGAGAGTTCTATGCAAGATCACCAAAACACAACACATCCTCTATCCCACAGTCAATTACTAGCCTCAAATAATTATTTCCTGTTCATAGCCTTCTAATACAGAAACCACCCCAGACCACGACCATCTATTCCTCTGACGCAATTATTACTCCTGACAGAAGTTGAAAGTGAAGTACATTGCTTCAGATATGTTGAGTCTAACATCATCAACATCAGTGAAGGTCACGCTTCGGCGTTTTCTTGGTTCTAGGTTCATTAGTGTAAGGCGGAAAAAAAAAAAAAAAAACAAGAACATTTACATTCTCTTGTACTTTACTTTAATATACACAGTATTTCAACAATAGCACGCCACTTGATTTAACACTGTTTCACTGTCATTTTGCTTTATTCTCAAAATTCTTTCCTTTTTTTAATTATACATTGATAAAGACAATCAGTCAGAGTCAGAAACTCTCTCTCTGTTTGCTTTCAGCATGTTTATATTAGATTTTGTTCTTTTTTTCAAGAATGCAACGCGTACTAGTATTTCGTTCATCAGAAGTCAAAGAACTTCCAATGTCTTAGCAGTTTTAAATCCAGATAGACGTTATTAACAAGGGAACAAGTTCGGGGAACGTCTCCACGATGGGTCAGAAGCGGGTGTAGAAGACACCAAAGTTTCCAGCAAAAAAAAATTAATAAAATCAGCCCCATGCGAAAGTGGGAATTGACGATAGTGTCGTTTTAGTGAATTCAAATTTTGGGGTTAATAGTAATCAAAGATGGTCAATGTGTATTAAAGACACTACGTATAACCAAAATTAATTGATTAAATAACTATAAATCGATCAGTTCTAATAATATCAATAATCTAATCATTGAATATTTAAGCAGCAGAATAGCATTGAGCTGTTATTTGAGCCGAAAGAGTCGGTTCTTTTTGGTCAGCTGAGTCAAATAACACGACTCACAAAAATAATGGCCGTTTTAACGTAATATTGCGAAACCCCATTATGTAATTCAGTTCTCTTACAGTATTATGCCTAAATTAACTAATGTCTGTGCTTATATTGCTGAAGCTCTCAGCGGAAATTATGTCAAGGAATCTGAATCGATCCGAATGACTCGTTTGAATGACTCGTGTCAATCCGACTCCTTTCGTTCCTCTACAAATTCCAAACACGCATCTGACCATTTTTTATATAAAGCAAATAAAACACGCTTTCATTTCAAACACGATGCTGTGAAATGGAAATGTCTGATCAAACATTTTGACTCCTCGAGTCAGATGAATCATGATTTCAGTGCACACACACACACACACACACACACACACACACACACACACAAATTAAAAAAGATTCCTCCTCACCAAGCTTACACACATGCTTTGCATAGATGGTTTGAGCAGAGGAATTTATTTTGAAGCAAAAATAAAAAAAAATTATCAAGAAATGAGAAAATCTCACACAACTAATATAAAATTGAAAAATTCAATAAAAATTAGGGGGAAAAAACGATACAAAAATTTAAGATGCAGATAAGATTGAAGTCTAATTTCCAATTAGCACAGATATATACATATAATTATATATACACATAATTATTATAAATCTTTTTTTTTTTTTGCACACAAAATGCTTACTTACAGATGCCCACAACGACTTCAGCATTCACTTGGTGATAATCCAGTCTGTGATCCACCCATGCGCACACACACACACACACGCACGCGCACATACACACATGCACACACTAACTCTTACACACACCTACACATGCACACACACCCTCCCACACACCAACTCTTACACACACCAACACACACCCACGCACATGCACACACACCCTCCCACACACCAACTCTTACACACCAACACACACCCACGCACATGCGCACACACACTAACTCTTACACACACCCACATATATGCACACACACTAACTCTTACACACCCACACATATGCACCCACACTAACTCTTACACACACACATGCACACAAACTAACTCTTACACACACGCGTGCTCATTCTTTCTTCTTTTGAATTTTAACCACCTCCTCCTAGTCTGCTTTTAGACCCGCCCACTTCGAGACGTCATGATGTTTGCAACGCTTTGAACTTTAGCCATTTAGTTATTTCTCTTCCCATCTGAAGACCAAAATCCCCACCCCCCCCCAAAAAAAAAAAAACCAAAACAAAGCACTGTAAGGATGGTCAGATCTCTCCATGAGGCCAGACCCCCAGAACTGCCATGCAACAAAACAATAAACTCTTTAATCTGAGGAGAGGATCTCTTTAATCTGAGGAGAGGATCTCTTTAATCTGAGGAGAGGATCTCTTCAATCTGAGGAGAGGATCTCTTTAATCTGAGGAGAGGATCTCTTTAATCTGAGGAGAGGATCTCTTTAATCTGAGGAGAGAAAACCATTTGTTCTAAGACAAAGTTGATTTATTTAGATTAAGATTTCAGGTTTGGGTAAAATTCTGTCCTACTGAGGTGAGAGTTGTCCTAAATAAGATCTTTATCAGGTGGTGGTTATTATCCTAGGTGCTAATGGTTTTTAGGTCACCTCACGTCCCAGCAAAGGTTTCGCAAGCATTTTATGACTTTGAATTTACGAGTGTTTATGGTGGTTTGGGTATTTAGGGAGATTTGGTGAAACACTCAGGGAAGCATCTGCTGTCAGAACTTCCCCCACAGTTTTTATGTGTCTTTATTGACAGCTATGATGACTCTTTAACAATTCTTTGACTGCAATTGCTAAGTTATTTGTTTTTATGCTGATCATGTTGTAACCTTTTTCTTACTTACTTCTGTTATTTGTTCGAATATGAAATCTGATTGTAAAAGAAACACACTTATTCATAATATTCTCTATGGTAAAAAGGACAGCAGTACTGATTCTGAAGGCCCTGGGCAGATTAGATTAACAGCACATAAAGGCTGAAATCTGATTGGACAGAAACTGTTGGGAATAAATTAATACAATTTCATGGAACAAATATTAGAATTTAGGTTGTAAATGTAGATCAGTGATTCTGATAGTGTTTGGGCCAGCAGAGAAGGCTTTACTGACCCTGACCGCCCAACACTGGCTTGGACCACAAATGCATTTCAATACATCCCACTTCTCCATCCAGAACATTACAAGAAGATATAATGTATGCATACGACAGCCAACGAGAAACAGGCCATAAGACATGTGGATCATCATAAATGTTAAGGAATATGCAGAGGGCAAAACATACCATAGTGTTAATGCTATAGAGGAAAAGTGCAGAAGATAGGCACCCAGATGTTCAGATGAAGACCAAGTGAGGCAAAATAACTGGTTTTGACTATTGCAAGAAGCACCTGCGGCCATCTGGAGATAACGGATGAGAATATATAGAGAATATATATGGTACAGAAGATATATGAAAAGCCATCTAAGAGAGGCTTTTACCCAGAACTACCTACATTTATCTAATTTATCCAATGGAGCAGCTATGGAGTTTAGGGCCCTGCTCAGGGGCCCAACATTGTCCAATGTGATAACCAGTGGTTGACGAAGTTCACAAACCATGTATTTGAGCAGATACACTCAATGAAATATTATTTCAGTAACAGTGTCCCTTTTAAACTTTCACTTGAGTAAAGGTACAAAAGTTTTTGCCCTCATATGTAATTTGTAGGAAAAGTCGAAGTCTAAGCAATCAATCTGCAGTGCCCATAACACTCATTAACATGCAAAGGGCCCCCATCCAACACAGACGGAAATAACACACAGACGTTTAGAATAAATCATAAAAGGGGAAGTTTATTAAAACCCCAAATGCATGCCATAAAAGGGAATAACACATCTTCAGTGAAACTCGCCCCAAGTGCAGGCTATAAAAGGGAATAACAGATCAGTGAAATTCACTCCATCTTGCAGCTGGAGGCCTTGGCTGCATCTGCTCCTGCCCGCCCCCAGAACACCAACAGGAGAAGTAGGACCATAGTTATGGCCACCCACACTGACACAAGAAGCTGCACCATCACTATCATCATGAATAGTAGCATGATCCAAGGTAGGGGTAGGAGGGACAAGACAAAGCATTGGCAACTTTGCGGATACGCACAAGACGATAAGATGCCACATTCAAGTCAAGTCAAGTTTATTTGTATAGCGCTTTTCACAACAGACATTGTCTCAAAGCAGCTTTACAGAAATCAACAGTGAAGGTGAATGGTGTGTGTTTATCCCTGATGAGCAGCCGTGGTGTCTGTGACAAGGAAAAACTCCCTTAGATGTTATGAGGAAGAAACCTTGAGAGGAACCAGACTCAAAATGAGAACCCATCCTCATTTGGGTGACATCAAGAGTGTGATTATAGTCTTTAAACAATACAGAACACTGAAGAGTGAGATTCATGGATCAACTTAAGTATTCAAAGTACTGTGATTTATTATAACTGTAATGTTCCCATTATAATTTTTATCACAAGACTCTTTACTTAATCACCTCAGTTTTTGTGAAAAGACTCAAATGTGACTCTCAGCACACTGATCTGTTAATAGGATGGTATTAATTAAAGTAAAATTTAAATGTAGTCTGGAGTTTTTTTTATCATTTATTCCTCTGTAAATGTTCAGCTTGCTGGTAAACTGATGCTGAACTGTATGTTGGTGATCAGTAGATACACAGAGAGCCAATCAGAACAGAGCGTGCGCTCGATCCTGATTGGTTTCTCGCTGCATGTTGGTCAGTTTTTTGTCCACATAAATAAAAAGGAACGACAAAATGTAGTGTAAAAAATAAGATATTTGACTTTGAAATGTAGTGAAGTTCAAGTAAAAGTCTCCTCAAATGGAAATACTTGAGTAAAGTACAGATACGTGTAAAAGTACAGTAACAAATTTCATTTACTTCATTACTGTCCATCACTGGTGTTAAATACTAAGCTACCGCCTCCCCGTCCCATGTGCAGAAACGATGGTTACCAGAAATTGAATTAGTATCGCGTGACCAAGTGTACGTTCAGAACATAATGACCTCATGAAGATGATGTGAATTTAACATGCAAGTCAAGTCAAGTCAGGTTTATTTCTATAGCGCTTTTCACAACAGACATTGTCTCAAAGCAGCTTTACAGAAATGAACAGTGAAGGTGAATGGTGTGAATTTGTCCCTGATGAGCAGCCGTAGTGACTGTTGCAAGGAAAAACTCCCTTAGATGTTATGAGGAAGAAATCTTGAGAGGAACCAGACTCAAAAGTGGAACCCATCCTCATTTGGGTGACATCAAGAGTTTGGTCATAAATCTTTCAACAATACAGAACACTGGAGAGTGAGAACTAACATGATTACTGGAGTATAAGATTATAAGTGATGTTCTTTCTGCAGTCTTATACAGTCTATATGGTTAGTAGCTCCGAGTTTTATGAGCTCAGCATTTGTGATCATCACAGATCCAGCATCAGCTTCTCCATGCCAGAGCCTTTAAACACTCCAGGAGGTCCAATGTCAAACTCCACACATGTAGCGGGATCCAAATGGCACTGGTACGTCTCTAGATGGTTCGGGATGTTTGCGAGTTCGGCATCTACTTCTTCAAAGATCCGTAATCATCAAGATGGTGGGAGATGACTGGAGCTGGCCAAACCTCAGGGTGTCTCGGGATGGGGAGAGAAAGAGAAGCAGTGGAGAGAGATTAGCGTAGCTGCTGTTCATGATATTAACAGCACAAGTTGATAATGTGCATGTGATCAGATGTTCTGGAGCACAAGGTTATGATGTGATGTGTGTTATGTGTAGGCTTTGCTAAAAGATATGTTTTTAATCTGCACTTAAACTGGAAGAGTGTGTCTGAGCCCCGAACACTGTCAGGAAGACTATTCCAGAGTTTAGGAGCTAAATGTGAAAATGCTCTACCACCTTTAGTGGACTTTTGCTATTCTAGGAACTACTAGAAGCCCAGAGTTTTGAGATCTTAGGGAGCGTGGCGGATTGTAGCGAGTTAAAAGACTGGATAGATACATGGGAGCCAAACCATTAAGTGCTTTATAAGTGAGAAGTAATAGTTTGTAGTCTATTCGAAACTTAACAGGTAGCCAATGTAGGGACGATAAGATCGGGGTTATGTGATCATATTTTCTTGACCTTGTAAGAATTCTGGCTGCTGCATTCTGGACTAACTGAAGCTTGTTTATTAATGACGCAGGACATCCACCTAGTAACGCATTACAGTAGTCTATTCTGGAGGTCATAAACGCATGGACGAGCTTCTCTGCATCGGATATAGACAACATGTTTCTTAACTTAGAAATATTTCTAAGGTGAAAGAAGGCTGTTTTTGTAACTTGGTTGATATGATATTTGAAAGACAAGTTGCTGTCTAAAATAACTCCAAGGTCTTTTACAGTTGAAAAGACTCGTGTTTTCCCGCACGCTGCCCGGCGGGTCATGGGAATAACGCCGCCGGATCGCGGGTCGGCATGGTTTACGGTCGGAACTACGACGGTATCTGATCGTCTTCGAACCTCCGACTTTCGTTCTTGATTAATGAAAACATTCTTGGCAAATGCTTTCGCTTTCGTCCGTCTTGCGCCGGTCCAAGAATTTCACCTCTAGCGGCGCAATACGAATGCCCCCAGCCGTCCCTCTTAATCATGGCCCTGGTTCCGAAAACCCACAAAATAGAACCGGAGTCCTATTCCATTATTCCTAGCTCAGGTATTCAGGCGAGTTTGGCGGCCCGCTTTGAACACTCTAATTTTTTTAAAGTAGCCCACTCCCGAGATCCAACTACGAGCACTTAATTGTGCACTTAATTGTGATTAGTCTAGACTAATGGGAGGAAGCGAGTAGCGAGTTTCATGTTGGTGGTGAGACGCTTGTGGAACTTAGTCTGCCTGTTCTCAGAGGAAATTTCCCCCTGTCCTCTGTGAGAAGAAAAATATAGGAAAAGAAGACACAACGCTGAGATCTTTCAGTTTTAAATCGCTAGTGTTAAATGATCGTGTTGAAAAAAGGACTGGGAAAAGACATGGAGAGTTCAGTCTGGGTAAAGGCTTTTGATACAGTTGCAGCATGAAGGATGTTGCAGAGGAGGGGGAAGCTCAAAGAAATAATGAAAGGGCGCTGAGTAGTTCCGGTGAAGATATCAAATCCAAGGCCGGATTGTTCACCTAATGATGTAGATGTCATTTATAAAGAAACTGGCATGCTTTAGCTTTACGACAATCATTGCTGTAAGACATCAAAAATAGACAAACACA
Source organism: Silurus meridionalis (assembly GCF_014805685.1). Classification (NCBI taxonomy): domain Eukaryota; kingdom Metazoa; phylum Chordata; class Actinopteri; order Siluriformes; family Siluridae; genus Silurus; species Silurus meridionalis. The sequence goes on along the minus strand of NC_060901.1, from coordinate 3,287,335 downwards.
CTTGCACATGATGAAAGAGAAATTCAAAAGAGAAATTGACATCAAAACCCTGAGATGTTTTTATTCTTACACACGGGTCTCATCAGGCTGACTGGTGCAATACTGCTGTTTGGGGCTCCAACACTATCTCCAGTCAAGGTCACTGGAGAGACATACACTCAGCCCCCAACACACACACACACACACACACACACACACACACACACACACACACACACACACACAAGGAAACAGGATGTTAAAACCATGTAAATAAGGAAAGGTGCCCACTGATATGCCCCAGGTTTGCCTTCATCTATTTCACATACAATTCATCACAATTCATCTCAAAAGTTGGTTGAGGTCAGAGCTCTAAAGCAGGTCACTACAGCAAGATCTTCCACTCTCATTCATACAAAAAGAGCCTGTGAGAAATTTGGATACCATTTTTGAATGAAAGATTAAACATCTGGAAAAAGGTAGATTCAAGATTGAGGGAAGAGAGGGAGAGAGATGAAAGGAGAAGTGTATATGTGTAGAAGTGATTGAATATGACTCATAGAAGGATCATGTATTTTTTTCCTCATAAGAACCTAAAACTAAATAAAAAAAATTTTTACGAACAAAAATAATACTTTTTTGATCATACAGATGAGAGCAATACATCATTTGAATCTGTAAAAGGTCTACTTTTATTTGTAAACACTCATAATAACAGCAAAATGCTGTGCTTTTGTAAAATAAAGAAAACAGGCAGAGGGCGCTCTCTGCCGTCTCTGTCATCTCTCTTCACAGACACATAAATAAAACAATGTGAATTTCAGTAAATACTCGCCTCGTAGAGATAATAAATTTATGAATAAAAAGTATGGTATTTTTTACTGTCTATACGAACCCGAACCTTTATCTCTGAACCTTTATCTTTTGTACTTTTTGATCTTGTTGCAATTAATAAGTATATCCAAAACACGTGACTGTGCCGTATGAAAGCATCACTTTATCAGGCAGGTGCCTTAGCAGATGTTTTAATGTGGTGGCTTCATGGCTGGGCCAAGGTCGGCACCAAGCTTTCACAACTTTTTCAATATTGAGATGGGTGGGAAAGGCCAGGGCCTGGACTGAGACACCTGCGATGACTTCATGTTAGTAGGTTATAGACGGGCTAAGGCCATGGCCATAATTATTTTTGCCACATTTAATTAATAACAGATAAATGGGAGTAGGAGTCTAGTGATTGTGTGAGTGTCAGGCCGGAAGAACTCCCCGGAAACCGAAGTTCGACAGAACGAGGTTTTAATAAAACAGGCAACAAATAGGAAAATCTAAATTTTTTAAAAATTAGAGGCGATGGGAGCTGCCACCATTGTGCCATCGGCCTTAAAAATGATCTAGGTATTTAAAGATGGTGGTGACAGATGATATTAATGTTGACCAACAACAAAGTAATTAATCTTATGAAGAATTGTAGAAATGTGTATAAAAAAGGCTGTGTTTACTTTGGACACTTCCATGGAACGGTCTGACTTTGTTTCTGCTGATTTTGTTTGTGCTGAAATAAAACCTGACACTTTGGCATCACAACCCTGTAGTCTACACTTAGTCTATTTCTGTGATTGGTGCTTGTGAGACATCCTTGAACAGCAGTCATAATAAACTTGTCCTAGGTTATGTTGACCCAGAACAGTCAGCTTTTGTCTTTATCTTCTCTTTTTATGCACCCAAACTGTCGCCTTTTGGTACGCGCTAATCTGCGTTTTGTTGCTTCTCCTAATGAATAACATGACCAGATATGGAGTTGTTATCGTCAACCGTTTTTCTGTTCGCACACACGCTGACGTTCCCATCCCCTTCGCTACGGTATATATTCATGTGTGACACAATAAAGCTTTGGAACTTCTCTCTGAAAGGCTGACTCGTGTTTTTCATTGAGACTTCCCCGTGCACACGTAGGAGAGCAGAGATCGAAAGGAAAGGCTGAATTGGAGAGCAAATCCTGTCCACGCAACAGAAGGTAAATCCTGTCCACGCGACAGAAGGCAAATCCTGTCCACGCGACAGAAGGTAAATCCTGTCCATGCAACGGAGGACAAAACAATTCCTTACAGTGCTTAAACTGAATTTGTCTATTCCTGTATCCATTAGCCGAAACAAAAGCTATACGTATTTCTATACATATAATTATAATGTCTGTGAGGCAACTATTGACTATTAATTTTGTTGTTATTATGGGTGTGTACAAACAAATTTCTCTTATCTGTACAATCAAAAAAGACAGTAATTTAATTTAGTTTCGGTCGTTATAAGGAAAAAAAGCCACAAACATGCGTTTGTCGACCCCAGAGGGTTGATTGTGTGCATCATGGCGGATTTTGGTACTGATATGAGACCTCAGCACAACAGCAAAACAAATCTGTCTTCTACTTCTTTTGGCTTCTCCCATTAGGGGTTGCCACAGTGGATCATCCGTCTCCATACCCCCCTGTCCTCTACATCTGCCTCTTTCAAACCAACTACCTGCATGTCTTCCCTCACCACATCCATAAACCTCCTCCTTGACTTTCCTCTATTCCTCCTTCCTGGTGGCTCCATCCTCAGCATTCTCCTACTGATATACCCCATGTCCCTCCTCTGCACATGTCCAAACCATCTCTCGCCTCCCTCACCTTGTCACCAAAACGTCATGCACTGTTCCTCTAATAAACTCATTTCTAATTCTGTCCATCGTCGTCACTCCCAACAAACATCTCAACATCTTCAGCTCTGCTATCTCCAGCTCCACCTCCTGTCTTTTACTCAATGCCACTGTCTCTAATCCATACAACATCTCAGGTCTCACAACAGTCCTATAAACTTTCTCTTTCACTCTCACAGATACTCTTCTATCACAAATCACTCCTGCTATCACTCTTCTCCACTCACTCACCCTGCCTCCACTCTTTTCTTCACTTCTCTAACACACTCTCCATTACTCTGCACTGTTGACCCCAGGTACCTGAACTCCTCCACCTTCTCCACCTCTTCTCTCTGTAACCGCACCCCTCCACTCCCCTCCCTCTAATTCACACACATGTACTCTGTCTTACTCCTACTGACTTTCATTCCACTTCTCTCCTCCACCTCTCCAGGCTCTTCTCAACCTGCTCCCTACTCTCACCACAAATCACAATATCATCCACAAACATCATAGTCCACGGAGACTCCTGTCTGACCTCCTGCAAACAGGAAAGGGCTCAGGGGCGATCCTTGATGCAGTCCAACCTCTACTTTGAACCAGTCTGTCGTTCCTACTGCACACTTTACTGCTGTCACACTGTCCTCATACATGTCCTGCACCACCCTCACATACTTCTCTGACACACCAGACTTCCTCATACAATACAAAATATTTGGACATTTAAAAGAATTTTTATTAAAATAATATTGTATATTTTCATACAAAATCTAGTGAAACATCTTCCCAGAAGAGTGGGGGTTCTTGTTACAGCAAAAGTGAAATGGAATGAAGAAATCGACTCTCAGTGGTACCTGCCATGACTCCCACCACCTCGCCCTTGTATCACATCTCCTCCTTCAGCTCTCTCAATGCAGCAGTCTTAGCGTTTTCATTATCATAAATTACACCAGAAAACACACACCCACACAATGTGAAACATTTCAATTTGAGGTACATTTAAAACAGAAAAAATGTGCGATTAAGTCGAGTTAACTCACGACAATCATGCGAATAATTGCGATTAAATATTTTAAACGAGTGACATCCCTAATATTATTATGACATAAGATCCAGTTACCAGCGTGACAATAAAACAGGTAGTAATAATGGCTACTTTTTACTTAAGTACATGTCGGAGCCCAAACTTCTTTACTTTAATTTGAGTAAAAAAGTGTATTCAGTACTTCAACTTTTATCAAAGTATTTTAAAACATGTACTTCTACTTAAGTGAAGGACGTGTGTACTTTTGCCACCTCTGCTCAAGTTAAAATACTGTTACTTCAATGAAAATGTACTTATGCACATGTAAAATTACCGATCTTTAATATTTACTCAGATTAAAATTGAGAGAGTTAGTATTTTTAACAGGAGGAGGTGGGGTGGTGGGACGCGGATGCAGTTCAAAAAGGACGAGAGGGTAGAAACTAGAATCCTGATTTAATATAAAAGAACACCTTTACAAATTAAAGTGCAATTATAAAAAACACTACAGTCCATAACTTGAGATTAATGAGTTCTAACGCCAACCTTTCACAAACAGGCCTTTTTAGTGCAAAAAAAGAAAAAAGAGTTTATCGTCAAACAACTGCTGAACAAAGTTTATTTTTTTTATTTTATTTATTACTTTAAATTAAATTTTAATTGTAATTTTTAATGTTTATTTTTTGCTTTACTGGAAAGCGCCTTGTGCTCCTTTTGGTGGTTGTAATGCGCTTTATAAATAAAGTTTAATTGATTGATTAAATGTTTTTAATTATATGCATGTAGGGACGGAATGAAATGGAATCTGTTGTTTTTGTTTTGTTTTTATCTTTTCACTGCAGTTTATGTCACAGATTCTGTTCCCAGGAAGAACATCCTATGTTTTGGTGTGTGATGCTGAATCACGAATGATTTAAAGTGGCCATTGTTAGTGTTGAGATGTTTCTCAAACTGGTTCACACACATTCCTTTGTCTGTTCAGTGTCTATAGAAAATGTACGATGTTAGTATGTAAGGTAAACAGAGAGTCTTTATCTGGGCTCACACATCTCCAGCTAGTATATCCTCTTATCCAAACAGGAAACAGCTTTAGGTCAGTCTTTCCAATGTGTATATATAGTTGTCTGTTGCCTGCAATAAACTGAAGAAGAACATTGCTCCACTCTGTGTGATTCCTCCCTGATATCAGAAAAGGCACCATGGGCATCGTAGATCGTATGGAAAACTTCTCCAAGAATGAAGTTTTGTTTGGGCATAATAAAAATCTAACACTGTTTTTAAAATCTCGTCACACAAATTAAGAAAAACAAACTGTTTTTGTTCTTTTCTAAAACCTCATGTTTTTTTTTTTATTTCAATACATTTGAACAAGTGTAATTATTACTTCAATATCAGATCTTTTGACTTGTTTCCAGACACTATCTTCTTCAATCATGTGTTATTTCTTGTATTTAGACAGATATTTTTTGTAGTGTGGACTGACTTTAATCTGAGATCAGGTTTAAACTGGAGACTGTAGAGCTGTGAGCTAAAAACGATTTGCTCCTTAAATTAGATGTTTATAGCCGACTAACCAGGAATTCAAGCAATGCACAGATTTAACTTTTTCGGCAGTAAAAAAAAAGTCAAGGACGAGAAGTTCCTCTCCTGCCCTTAGAAATACAAGGCCTACATTCTGATTGAATCCAGGACCTCAATCATCTGCTGAGATGTTTTTTTTTGTTTTGTTCCAAAGAGAAAGTAACAGAGTAGTCTCAGAGCCTGAAGTGGAACAACACATTGACTCCATTGTTTAAAAGGACAAACAGATGTTATAAATTCTTCTCCTCACACAATTCTACTCAGTCATCATTGAGTCGGTCCTGTGCACCTCAATATCGGTCAGGTTCGGCTCAGCTACACAATCAGATATCAGAAGACTCCAGAGTGCGGTTTAGACTACTGAAAGGATTATTGGTGCTCAACTACCCTTAATAAGGATCTACATCCAGAGCGAGAAGAAAGCTGTTTAATAAAATCATTTTGAATCCCTCACATTAAATCTCCTTTTTGAACTTTTTCAGTCTGGCTGAAGAACTAAATGCTCCTCATTGTGCAAGAAAAAGACCACTATTTTTCTTTGTTTCTTTCTTTCTTTTAAGTATACAATACAAATCTTTTTCTATCCTTTCCATATTTTGTGCAATACCATTTATTTATTTATATATTTATATTGTTTTATTCATGTATTTTTTGTATAAATATATGCAACCCCACTTTATAATTTTAGTATTTTGGTACAATACCATTAAGTTATTTATATATAGTATAAAATATGTGCAATTCCATATTTATTTATATTTTATTCACATATCTTTTTTTTTATTATTGGTGTTGTTGTCTCTGTGTTCTGGAAGCTTCTGTCACCAACCCAAAATTCCTTGTAAATGCAAACACACTTGGCAATAAAACTCTTTCTGATTCAGTATCATTATATAAATGTAAGAAAGATTATTTTCTTCCCTTCCCGTCTGTGTCTTTCCCTTGTTGAGTTCTAGGAGCTTCGGAGCAATGAGAGAACAAACCACACGAGTGAAATCAAATCTGGTTTATTCCACACAACTGCTCAGAGAACTGAGCTGCAAGGCAGGGTAGATATACACATCAGTACAAGCCATAGTGCGTAGGAAAGGCGGGGAGGTTATCGCGACACAGACAGATTTATCAGGTGCTTACAGATATGGGGGTCAGCACAGGCGGATACAGGAAACATATGTGCATATGAAAAAGGAACAGAATGTGCTTACAGCTATCTTCCAACTAAACTATCGCCCTTGGTCTACTAACATCCTGTCACGCGATAGCACAAAATGTACAGATCAGCAAAGACAGGAGCATCCTGTTTCCACAAAGGTCAAGATATGAAGGTTTGCCAAGGTTACTAAAGAATACTTTTCTTTACTTTTTACAAGCAGCAAGGAGCATGTCTAAGGCCATGTGATTCTGCATGGCCGTTAAGCGAAGGGCTGTTAGCTCGGTTCGAACACCCTCAGTGGCTCGGATAGTCTCGTTGGCGAAAGTGGCTAGACGATAGTGTGTTATCTCGATCTGATTCCACATTTGGGTTATACCATACTGGGGGAAGAAAGCTTCCCAGAATTTGGTGAACTTGGTTTACAATTGGTGTTCAGGGGGTGGGAATGACTGATCAGTTGCATCTCTCTTGTGACGGACGTTGTGAGTGCGATTGTGCAGTATTATAGATAGGTGGGCGGAGAATTGGGTGTATGCGCACCGCCCTCCCCAGCCCGTAGGTAAATACAAATAAACCCTTTTCCCACACACCCAATACTGGTGCCATTCTCCCCAGGATGTAATTAAGAACAACCAGTTACGTTTTTACCTTTACATTCAGCATAAGTTTGATTACAGCTTTTCTTTGCTAACTCACCCAAAATGGTACTACTATTTCTTTCCATGCATACTACATACTGATGATTGGGTCCCTGGAAAGCCTGGAGACCGGGGATGTAAGCATTAATTCTAGTATCCATCTTAAGAGCTGTACGAAGGGCTGTGACACAAGTATACTTGTCGGTGTTATTCTGACACCATCTACTACCAGTGTGGTTAAGGTATGACCAAAATCAGGCATGGGTATGATTTTGTGATATGCATGCATCAGTAATACAAATCTGAGCCACAACTACAAGGGTGTCCGCGAGAGTGTCATTGCGGGGTTTCAGGCTGGTTGAAATCGGGAAGGCTTGACACACATAGCAGGACTCATTGGTGTGCTGTCGTGCTGTCCAATTGGCAAACTGCCAAAAGGTGTTGTCGTGCGGATGGGCTTGGACGGGCAACCCTGTCCCAAGCATGGCGAGAAGTAGGAGAGCGATGGCAGCCATACCGGTCACTGGCTGCGCCCGTCCCAAGAAGAGGTTGGTACTCAGTCCCTTGTAGTTTCTCCCTACACTTCTTACAGTGAGGAGAATGTCCAAAGAGATGACACAGGAAATTCTGAGGTGTAACTGAGGTCATCCACGAGCTGCCTTAGACCGCTTCCCCTCTTAGCAGGCTAGCCCGAAAGGGACTCCTCAGTTCTGTCTGGAGAAAAACTCTGGGAAGGGTCGTCAGTGCTTACTTCTGGTCACTAAAACACATAACAGTTAAGTACAGATTTTCATAACAATTATCATTGTGGGGCATGTTTCAGTCGTCCGGCATGGATCCACTGTGAAAAGAGGTCAGTTAATACAGCCGTACGAGTCACAGCGATCACGTCTGCAGGTTCACTGTATGGGGTATCACCCAAGGGTGTTCCCATTTTGTCCAATTTCTTCACCAGGACTCGATCCCCTACCTTAAAGGGGTGAGTGTTTTTAGTCGGAATTGGGGGTCTCCTCGCATTTACCCGTGTCCAATAATCGTCTAATGTTTGCAGCAACCCTGCAGCGTATTCGCTGAGATGCACATCTAGGTCCCCCGTACCCACAGCCTGTTTGCCTCGTCACCATGGGAAGGGAAATGGTTGCCCCATCACAAGTCACAAGTGAGAGATGATCAAGGGCCACTTGTGCGGTCATTCGCATATCGGCGAGAACGAGTGGGAGAGCATGCAGCCATTTTTTGGAGCCAGATGTGTGCATGGCTTTTCGAATTTTGTCCTATGTTGTACGATTAGCGCGTTCTACAATGCCTGATGATTGTGGGTGGTACGGGATATGGAAATGCCAATTAATCTTCAGGTCCTTACATAGAAGTTGAGTGACCTTGGAGGTGAATGGAGTTCCTTTATCAGAATCAATTCCTACAGGGATGCCATATCTAGGAATTATCTCAGTAGTTAGTTTTTGAACCACAACTCTAGCGTTTTCTTTGCTACAGGGGAAAGCCTCTACCTACCGTGAAAATTTATCCACCATTACCAAAAGGTATCTGAAAGGGCCCTGTCTTGGCATGTGTGTGAAATCGATCTGCCATTCCTGGAAAGGTGTCTCAGGTGTGGGAAGGTGTTGATGTATGGCACCTGGTTTGGAGATGTTATTTTGTGCACACGTTAAACACCTTTCTAGAATATTGTTCACGTCTGTGTACAGGTGGTCTATACAGAAATTTTCAGTTAAGTCATGTAACCCCTTCTTCGTCCGCGGTGAGTGGAACCATGAAACTTGACTCGTCCAAAATTGCCGATCAGCAGGTGACGCAGAAGCCTGCAGTGAAGGGAGGTCCATGTCAGGTAGAACGGCACTGATCATGGTGTTAACAGAGACCATGGCCGGAGACAAATTTGGTGGCAAAGGGCGTGAGGCCGCCGCTTGCTTAGCCATGCGGTCAGCGAGACTATTACCCCGCACCTCATCTGTATTACCAGAGGAGTGCGCCCTAGTTTTTACAATAGCCAATGAACGGGGCAGGTGGCAGGCAGTGATTAGATCCTGCACTAACGATGCATGCGAAATAGGCTTGCCATCAGCGGCAGTGAAACCCCGAGATTGGCAGATGCGGCCGAAATCATGAGGCGTAACGAGAGTCAGTATAAATGGTGACATCAGCGTCCTCCGCGAGAACACAGGCACGAGTAAGAGCGAAGAGTTCAGCAGCCTGGGCAGAGGAGAAAGGGAAAGAAAAGGACTCAAGAACAGTGTTAGGTAGTTGACAAACAGCATAACCACAAAGGTAAACACCATCTCTAGGTTTGGAGCAGGAACACATGAAACATTCACAGCCGCAATGTTATGAGGGAGGATAGCGTGAGAGAGCGCGTGAATGTCTGGTGAGGAATTATCTGCGGTCTGAACAATCATGTGAGAACCACTGAAAACAATCGAGAGTCCCAAAAGACCCATCAAATCACGGCCTAATAGGTTAAAGGGGCAGTCAGGCATGTAGACAAAAGAGTGTGTGAAAATTAGAGAAGGATCAGAAGGACAGGAAACAGCCAGTGGGGGAGTGAAAGAGGAAGTGAAAGGGACCCCATCAATTCCCACAGAGTTAGCAGACCGTGTTGATAAAGGCCCTTCATAGGTCTTCCCCAAAGAAGATAACGTGGCTCCTGTGTCTAGCAGAAAGAAATAGGAATTTTCTGCTACAGTTAGAGTTAGCACAGGGAGCTTTTCATTGCCTGGGGAAGTGCAGGAAAGATGCAACATAGAAACGGCCGGAGCCTCATGACTCTGTAGGCAGCCCTATTGTGAGGGAGGTGGAGGATAAGGGAAGTGCGGGTGGTGTTCAGCTGGGCCTCGAGTTGTGGCCTGTGGGTTACCTTGACCCTGCTGTCCAGCCTTTCCCTGTTCGTCCCACCGTTTCTTCCTGCACTCTCTCTTCCAGTGCCCCTTTCCCACAGTAGTGGCACTTCCCTGGCTTACGCCCACCCTGATTCCTTCCGCCAGTCCTACCCTTCCCATTATATAAATAAATAAAATGTATTTGTGTGTGTGTATATGTATATATATATATTTATTACACACACACACACACTTTTTTGCCAACTTGCCAACAAACCAAAAAAAAATCATCCTGTTTCCACTTGTCATCCATGTTTCTGCAACTTGATTGGAATCCACCTATGGTAAACTCAGTTAATTGGACATGATTTGGAAAAGCACACACATCTAGATCCCACAGTTAACACATTCTCAATGATCACAGTGGCCTCCAACATCTGTAAAAGGAAGAAGTTTGGAATCACCAGGAGTCTAAACTAAATGATCGGCATTTCTCTGTGGAAAGAGGAGAACCTTTCTGAAGAACAACCATCTATGCAACACTCCTCCAATCAGGCATGTATGGTAGAGTGTCCAGACAGAAGCCACTCCTCAGTAAATGGGACATGACAGCCTGCCTGGAGTTTAACAAAAGGCATCTGAAGGACTCTCAAACCAGAAAAACCAAAGATTGAACTCTTTGGCCTGCTCTTCAAACGTCATGGAATCTGGAGGAAACCAGGCACCGCTCATCACCTGGCCAATACCATCCCTACATGGAAGCATGGTGGTGGCAGCATCATGCTGTGGGGATGTTTTTTTGTGGTGATGCTCCCTCTATTTATTTATATTTTTAATACATTTGCAAAGATTTCAAACAAACTTCTTTTATGTTGTCATTGTGGGGTATTTGTAGGATTTTGAGAAAAAAATGAATCTATTTTGGATCAAAGCTGCAACATAACGGAATGTGAAGAAAGTGAAGCTCTGTGAAAACTTTCCGGATGCACTGTACGAATAGCGAAACCCGACCGTTTAATTGAATGTATTTCTAAATAAATAAATATCAGGAGGTGTGTCTGTGGCATTATAAGTTCAGCAGCTCTTCCCACACCATCACATTCTTATTATATTCTTCATATTACAGTAATCCCCTGTTTATCGTGGTGGTTACGCTCCAAAACCCGCCCGCGATAAAACGAAAAACCGTGATAAACGAACGTCACCCCAAAAATGCTATTTCACGTATACAGTACTGTACTGTAACATTTTATTTAATTTTAGAACTAATTACTATATTTTTTAACAATTCCCTATAAGTTTTTTGGGATATGGTGCTCTCCACAAGAGACAAAAAATGTGGCAAATGCAATTCCACGATAAAACGGGCGTACACCAGGAAAGCGGTGGAATACTGTATATGATTTTATTCTTGATATATTTCAGTATAATTTCAAATTCAGTAAAAAAAAAATCCTATTTTACTTCTCAAAATGATAATGATAATTGATTTGTGTTTTTTAAAACCAGAATTATGGCATTAAATAATCACAAATGCACATGAATTGGTTTGGAATTTACGGATAATGAAGCTGTAAATACTCAATAGACATCATAGTGAAGAATCCCATCACTTTTATTTGCATTAATAATCGAGCACGTGCTAAAAGCTGGCGGTTGGGTCACATGATCTGGGTGACAGGACACTGATCAGCCTGATCCAGGAACAGTGTCTGGAACATGTGGTTGTAGAAGTTGGGGTGGTACAGGCAGGCCCGGGCGCAGTCCGGATTAAAATTCACCTCTAGAATCTGAGGCTGCATGATTCGATTTCCTGAGAAGAAGAGAAGGAGAAGATGAAGAACCACGAACCACAAAACATCAAATATATTGTAAAATCTCCCAGCTTGTTAGGAAGCTGGAGTCAAAGCTAGAGTTGCAGGGGAGGAAAATTCCCGGGAAATTTCCATCATTCCATCGTTCATCTGGTTCCAAGTTGAACTCTTACCAGGAATTTATGGGAATTCATTCGAAATTTGGGGAAAATTAATATAAACTGTATCACAGACAGATATAAATATTAAATTTGGTCATAAGATGACGCATGCAAACTAAAACAGATTAAAATTTTTTTGACTAATTTAATTGTTAGTAAAATTATTAAATTAAGATACTTTATGTACAAAGCAAAGTGCAATGAGTGTAACGGTGTGTAACAGTGTGTAACAGTGTGTAACGTTGTGTAACACCTCCTTCAGCTTGGTCCCATTTCAGCATAAGGTCGATGGCGTAGATCGCTCTGGAGGACGGATAGGCGCCGATTCCGTATGGTGCAGGGCGAGAAGACGCTGCCTGAAAGAGCTCCGCAAAAGACTTGAAAATATCCTCTGGTGTACACACACACACACACACACACACACACACACACACACACACACACACACACACACACACAGAGATGTATTAGTATTTGGTTTTGGATTTTTATCGACCAGCACATAGTAGCTGAGTGGAATGTTCCTGGTCAGATTGGACTTGAGAGTAGTTCTAATACTTCAAGAAATGTGCAGACGAAGTGAAACCACAGGCCTGACCAGTATGATCATCACATACAGGTGAGGTGGGTCTGTAATTATGAGGTTTTTAGGCATAGGCAAACCTTTAACAACCTTTATTTTGTTTTAAGTCCAACCGTAAGTAGGCTGAGGTTAATGGGAATTAGAATGAATAATCAGACCCCTAAATGGTGTATTAAAGAGGGATGTTATGTATATAATGGTTACTAGGGAGGGCCAAAGGTTGGGAAGTTTTCAAATTATATTGATAAAGATTGAGCCATTTGTGGCTTTGCTGCAATAAACTCTCTTTTGCTTTTTCTTGTCTACGTTTCTTAAAGTCTTTTTTGAGAGAAATTATTTTAGGAGACATTTTTGGTATCAGAAGGCTAAAATTAAAGGCTAATTTTACTGCTATTAATGTAATAGACTATTTATTTTCACTATAAGCAAACAGTTATGAGGTTTAAGCTCTGTAAACGTTATTTAGGGAACTCGGCTGGAGTACATGTATAATGGAATGGTCTAACTTCTATTAAACTGCTCTGGGATGAACTGGATCACAAGAAAAATCTCAAACTAGTGAAGAACATGTTTGGCATGTGTTTACCAGAGGTATGGTAAAGTTTTTCAGCTGAATGTTTGGAGAAACAAACCGTCTGAAACCCGAGTGTGTGTGAATCTGTTCTTTATGTGAAGGGAGGAGTTTTTTAATGAGAATAAGGTAAAAGATTAGGTTTGTTTGGTCAAAGGAAATCTTCATACCGTTACATTACAGAGTTGCATAGAAACCAAAAAAGCACATGCATGCGTCTTTTAAAAACAGTAAAAGACGACACTTTCAAACATTTGCCAGAAGCTGTAGATCAACATGCCAACACAGAAGAAAAAAAATAATTTACTCAAGTAATCCGGATTTTTATTATTATTTTTCCTGAGACTTACCTCCACCTCTTTCCATGGATAATCCGCGTACTGCTTTTCGAACATGGGAATGAACTCGTCATAGTGGAGCTTTAAGAACCAGACAGACAGAAAAATGGGCAGAATCACAATATTATTATTACTGCCATTAACTAATCAGCAGTTTGCAACTGAGAAACATGCAACATTAGGTGACCAAAAGTATTCGGACACCCGGCGTTTTTGTCCCCGTCACGTGAGTACTAGGAGACCCAAACCTGTTCCAGCATGACAATACCCTGTGCACAAAGCCAGCTCCATGAAGATCTGCTTTACATGGGTTGGAGAGGAAGCTCTTATTCTATAGAACTCCAACCCTATTCAGCATGATGAATGTGAACACTGACTGCACCCCAGGACTCAACTAACATCAGTACCTGACTTTTACTAACACCCTTATAGCTGAATGAGCACAAATCATCTCCACAATATGAGAGATGAAATTATAAGAAACGGAATAAATCATGTGACACTGGAACCCTAAACGCAATGCTACGATGGTGTACGTGGTGCTGGCAACATTCTCCCGCTAATACACACTACATAATGATCTGCAGGTAGATTCAATGAGCGCTGAGGATGAAGGTTCCTCGTGCCGATGGTCTACGCTCTCACCTGTTTCAGCTGGACACCTTCGGCATAGTTCATCACCGTGTAGTGCTTCTGATAATCGTCGAAATGGTCCAGAGAGAACGGCCTGCAGGGGGGACAGAGGGAGAGAGTGAGAGAGAGAGAGAGAGAGAGAGTGAGAGTGAGAGTGAGAGAGAGATAATTTTTAATGCTAAGTATGATGGGTTGCACTTACAAGGAATTAGTCATGGCGTGCTGGTGCTATAAAAATATTAAAAACTATATATAAGAAAATGACTAAATGAATGAATACGGTATTATTTTAAATATATGTTGTAGGCTGTATTGCTCAATAAAATATATTTTTATAATCAAAAATATATTTTATTCAAACCAAAATATCATAATATATTTTGGGGTCAAGAACTTTACAACTTTACAGTAGAATGAGGATGAAGATCAAAGTATTATTTAAAATCTTCAGAGCAATAGTTCTGTACTGTAGTCCTGTAATTCTGGATTTTTTGGGAGACGAGATGATGAAGATGGAGGTTTTGAGGGAGCCTGGCATCTGGCATATCTCCAGGAAAGTGTTGAAGATGTCTTTAAAGACTGGAGAAAGCTGATCAGCACAGAACTTCAGGGTTGATGTGGAAACAGAGTCTGGTCCATCAGAGGTCGTGTCTCATAGAGTCTCTCTCCAAGACTGTTTTGGTGTGAGGCTGTGCAGAGGCCTCACACTGCTGTGGTGGGGGAGGTGAAGCTGATGTGTGATGTTGCAGAGGAGAATGAGAAAAGGAGGAGGGATAGTGGGAGTGAGGGATTAAGTGAAGTATCACACTGCACCTATGGTGTAAATCAGCACGACCCTTCTGTATTTTCACTTTGCTGGCTAAACAGGATACACCAGATCGTGTGTGTGTGTGTGTGTGTGTGTGTGTGTGTGTGTGTGTGTGTGAGAGAAAGGCAGAGTGTGTGACCTGTTGGCAAAACGAAGCCAGAAGACGTTGTAAGCGTAAAGTCTCAGAGGCTTCACGGAGCGCAGCAGCACCATGTAACGGATGTCGAACTTCACCATGCCGACCTCCTCTCTGTCAAACAATACGGGGTCCTCCAGGTACTTACACACCACCTGACGAAAACACACACAATCCCTTTTCACACTCTCAGACCAAGGATGTATAAACCATTTACACTATAACAATACACATTGAGAGCTTCAGCACCTACATACATTTTCACCATCATAAATCTGTCCCTAAAAGTTTATCCAGTGAGGAAAAAAAACCTCCGTGAGACTTCATGAGGAAGAAAACAGCAGAAAAAGCACCACAAAAAGTCTGAGTGCAATGAATACAAGAGACACTTTAGCTCAGTGGTCCCCAACCTTTTTTGAGCCACGCGCTGGTTTAATATCAGACAATATTTTCATGGACCGGCCTTTAAAGTGTGACGGATAAATACAACAAAATAAAATGATACGACGATAAAAACTGGTATTTTCTAAATATAATAATAAACGTGAATACACTGTGGTGTTTTTTGGTCATTTTGCTCACTTGGGGGTTTGAATTTAGCGGTAATGTATTATGTGTTAGCGGCCGGAGCCCCTTTAAGAAGGTAGTGGATGGAGGTAAGTCATGTGACCGAGGGAGGAATCTTCACATGCATCAGGAGTGAGTCATAGACAGATGTGATGGAGAGAATCCAGTCATTTTCCAAAATAAAACATTGTTCAGAATCAGATAACAAATAAAATAGAAATAATGTAAGTTATGTATTCTTTCTGTGCGGCCCGGTACCAATTGACCCACGGACCCGTGCCAGGGGTTGGGGACCACAGCTTTAGCCAACATTTCTCTGTGAATAGAATGTTGGCTCTCCGTACGAAGTAATCGTTACCTCAGATTTCATGAAATATCTTCTCTAAAAAGGCACCATAATGGAATATTGACAAATCCAATATTAACACCTATAAGATCTCTTCGTCTTTAACAGAAGAACTTGTGTAAGAAGAAGAACAGAAGAGAAGATGTGATTAGACTTCCTCACCGCCACAGTCAAACAGTTGGAAGCTTAATAATTTGGAGTTGTTTTGGAGCAGAGAAGGTTCCGGAAAGTGAAAGAAATCCTGAACCAACATGGCTCCCATTCCAAACTTCAATACCATGAAGTTCCGTCTGGACTCATGTAGCGTCTGGGTAGGATCATTTGTGTATCAGCTAGATTTTATGTCTCTGGCATTCCTTTTAACCTCTAACATCTGCATATCAATCACAGAATGGGCCCCACAGTTTACACTTATATTGGGGGGTTTCATGCCACAGTGTCATACCCCCACACCAAAAGACACAAAACAGATCTAGCTGACTTCAAAAGAACATTCAAATGATAAGGCAGTCCAATCTTTTGGACTCTTGTTTAGCAACAAAGCCAATACAAGTAACCGTTTTACCAACTATTTAAATGCGTAATTGAGCTCAAGTTTCTTTATTAAGGTGAATTTAAATTCCTTGATGATTCTCAGTTAGGTTGTCTTTTTCTTCCTTTCTTCTCTTTTTCTTCTCTTTCTCCCTCTACATATTTATAACTTCCAGTTCTCTTTATGTACAGTACAGACCAAAAGTTTGGACACACCTTCTCGTTCAAAGAGTTTTCTTTATTTTCATGACTATGAAAATTGTAGAGTCACACTGAAGGCATCAAGGGCTATTTGAGCAAGAAGGAGAGTGATGGGGTGCTGCGCCAGATGACCTGGCCTCCACAGTCACCGGACCTGAACCCAATCGAGATGGTTTAGGGGTGAGCTGGACCGCAGAGTGAAGGCAAAAGGGTCAACAAGTGCCAAGCATCTCTCGGGGAACTCCTTCAAGACTGTTGGAAGACCATTTCAGGTGACTACCTCTTGAAGCTCATCAAGAGAATGCCAAGAGTGTGCAAAGCAGTAATCAAAGCAAAAGGTGGCTACTTTGAAGAACCTAGAATATGACATTTTTCAGTTGTTTCACACTTTTTTGTTATGTATATAATTCCATATATAATTCCACATGTGTTCATTCATAGTTTTGATGCCTTCAGTGTGAATCTACAATTTTCATAGTCATGAAAATAAAGAAAACTCTTTGAATGAGAAGGTGTTTTGGTCTGTACTGTATGCTAAAGGAGTCTTTGAACTGAAAATTAAGTGTAGCATCTGGACATTTATACATTTATCTGGTCAAAGTAAATCTTCATGCTATTACATGACCTAATTTGTTGTACAAAAACCAAAGGAACATGCACGTGTCTTTCAAAAAACAAAAACAAACACCTTTGGAGTGCTCTCCCTCTGCCGAACGATGTAGTCGAGGTTGTTAGTGATGTGTGTATCCAAACCTCTGGCCAGGTTCCAGGGCTTACAGATCCAGTGATTATCTTCTCCTCTATAAGAGAACACATTTCTCACACACTGGACAAGAACAGAAACATGAAACACAATATTTTACTGCAATTCTACTTGATTTTATTCGATTATATTTTGTTACACTATTTTTATTCTTTATGACATTTGGCAGATGCCCTTATTCAGAGCTACTTGCATTTATCTCATTTGAACAATTGAGCAGCTATGGGGTTAAGGGCCTTTCTCAGGGGCCCAGGAATGGCAACTTGGTGTGACTGGGATTTTAACTCACTGTGTTCAATCATCTCTGATAGCGTCGTTCCTTCTTTGATTTGATATCTGATCACCATACAGCATGGAATCACTACATGCTTTTCGAAAGCATCCAGAGAGCGAAAGGAAGTGGGAGTCCCACACATGCCCTCTTTTTTGTCGAGATAAATTTTGGAATCCAACTCATTTAGCTAGTATTTTAATCAAACTACCTTAAAGAGTAATTAATCAAATAAACAAAATAATTAGTGTGAACTTATTATACACTATAAATGTAATATAAATCGCTTGATTAATCCTATTTATATCATAATCAAACATATTTAGCATATTTACCCCATGCAAAATTTTACTAAAACTAACACAGAGTAGAATAGGGCTCGACTGAGGCTATAAGAGTGCCTGTAAAATAAAGCAAAACGTAGGAGGCACATTTAGGCATGTTTATTGGGATAAAAGAATATATATATATATATATATATATATATATATATATATATATATATATATATATTTATGTGAGCTTGTGCCATAGACGCAGGTATGCGAGCTCTGACTAGTGCGCTCTCTGGCCATCCAATCAATCAAAGGACGTGAAAATGCAGACGTTATCGGACGCCTGCTAGATGGCCTCGTTGTCGCCAGTTCGTAATTGGATAAGTTAAAGCAACAGCTTCATTATATTTGAACCTACTGTTGATTTTGAATGGCTGGAGGCAGATCTCTTGACCCCGGCAACACGTGACTGCTAATATCCGATTGGCTAGAACTTTAACCTAAACGCATACTGCTGAAAGAAGCCTAAATGAGAGAACAGCTATGAAAGTAAGAGAATGGGCTACTGAGAATCATTTAATACATACTCATGGACAATAAATATATTAAAATGTAAGTCGGTCATTCTGATCCTAATTGTATGTGGATTTATGCTAAAACAGCTCTAGTTTTTCACGTTTTATTACCAAATAAGGAATAGTTTTACCTCAGACTTTGTCCTTTATTTCTATACACAAAAAACTGAACAGTATTGAATAATGAATATGGTATTGAATAAACTCAGATATCTGACCTCTGCTGCCTCTGTAGGTAATGTTTGACAAACTGTGGGAGCTCTGTCTGAAGATTGAAGGTCATGGGAAGCCACAATGGTGTGTGTCCTCCTCGCCTTGCTCTCCGTGATACCGATGCCAGGCAGTCCTTAGTGGTTAAGACCGTCTCACAGGGGAACTGGTTCAGCAGGACATGAGCTCGCTCCTCGCTCAGCTTCCTATCAGCACACCAACATGTCAAACATCAAGCATGTGTCTTCTAGTTGTCATGATATACACACACACACACACCCACACACACACACACACACACATACTTATAGTCACGGATGTGAGAATACATCCAGAGTATGTCAGCTTCATCCTCACTCTCGGTGAAATCGAATTGTGGATGCGTCAGGTGGTCCAGAACTTGCTTCATCTCTGTGTATACCCTGTTTCACACACACACACACACACACACACACACACACACACACACACACACACACACACACACACACACAAACTGTAAGAAGTAAAAAAAAAAAAAACTACACAATATTGCATTCAATCAGCACTATAAGAACAAACAAATGGATGTGGACACCTGACCTTAAGATTGCTCTGTGTATCCCATTCCACATTTAGTTTCATACGCCCCATGATGCTCTGCACAACTTATGGGTGGAATGTCTATTACAACGTAAACATTCACATTTCTCACAATTCCGACTTAATTTCTTGCCATTCCGACTTAATTTCTCGCCATTCCGACATTTTTCTCTCGCAATTCCTTTTTTTCCTCACAATTCTGAGTTATTTTCTAACAACTAAGACGTACCTTGAGCTATCACTTCTGTTCTCGCTATAATGTTAAAATGTAATGTATGTACAGAGCAGAACGGAGCTCAGGCTACAATGGCTCTGTTTGCTCTGTCCAGGTACATTTACATTTGCGGCATTTGGCAGAATCAATACGGCACGGATCAGTTTGTGAAACCACGCCTAAAATAGTCCTAATTCTATCCAATATTTAATCCAATATATTATCCATTGTTTTACATATTGATATATTGTTTGTAGTCTATTTCATTTTCAATGTGTAAAGCTTTCTGATACTACAGATGGGGTGATGCTGCAGATTCCCTAGTCGGAATTGCAAGAAATAAAGTCGGAATTTGCGATAAATATAGTCGGAATTGGCAAAAAAAAAGTCGGATTTGTGAAAAATAAAGTCAGACATGCTTGAAATAAGTCAGTATTTCAAGTAATAGTTTATTATTTTTTGTATGTGGCTGAATCGGGATTTTGTAGAGAAACAGGTGGATAATAACAGAAATAAATACTTCTAGGTCTAGGCCAAAGATCGTTAAAATACCCAAATATTATACAGCCACCAAATTTTTCTTCAAATACTTCAACTCTCTGCATATGGAGTAGCATTGATTCTGCAAAAATGGCAGAAAATGTAAAAGTTTCCTGTTTCATACATGGTGTGAAGATTTTCATTACAATTCTAGACGGAATTTCTTTCCACCAGACGCATACAGATGCAAATGGAGAAGCAGCAGAATCACTCTGAGACTACTCGTTCTTCTGAGTGACAAAGAGATTCAGTTGAATGAATCGTTCATGAACGGCCAATCACTAAATCACATATAAAAGATTTAGTACAGAACACCAGGACCAAATTCCTAGGCTGTTTATAACCCCCTCAACCCTCCAACCTCTGGCTTATTGTGTAGGAACATTGACATATCCACAGCAAAAGCTCAAAAAGCCTCCTCACACATCCACTGGTGTTGACCATCTTTCAGGTTGTTCCCTTTTAATAATGCCAAACCCAGAAAATAAAGAGTTCTTTACGAACAAAAACAAACAAACAGCATAGGAGCCCACAAGAAAATGGAGGAAGAGCTCCTACCACTATGAGAGGAATTTAAAAAGGCATTTGTGGTTCCTTGGTAGCATTGAACAATCCCTGCATAATTTCTGGAGATTAAATTAGTAAGAAGGTCATGCAGCAGTATCTGATGCGAGTGTGGAAATCGGACTAACTTTAGTACTTTCCCATCAGGCACGCTGTAGGCTTGGGTTTCTCCTGGGAGCTTCTCTTTGTTCTCCTGTAAAATGGTCTAAAGAGATAAGAAATCAGAAGAATTAGATGTCATAATATAAAGACATTAAAACTTGCAAAAGACATGCAAAATATGAATCAGATAATCTCTAATGAAGATAACGTTATTAATATTGTGCTCATTATCCAGTTTAATAACAGCAGTGTTCCCGAAACTAAAATAAAAAAATCCAAACATAGCACTCCATGTAAAATAGTACTGAACTTTATTACAAAAAATAAATCAATAAAAAAGTATTAAATCATGAAAATGTGCTAAATGAAATAAATATATTACTAAATAAATACTGAGAAAAATAAAAGACTTGAACTCAAACAAAAAGTAACACGCCAAATAAATAGTTACATTTAAAATAAATAAAAAAATATTTAAAAAAAACAGCGGCATGTGGTGTCAGTGATTCCCCTCTAGAAGCCGCTCTCGTATTGTATAACGCAGCCCGGAAAAACTATCTGTGTGGATTTTTGCAGATAGTTCCAGCAATCAACCACTGGTGCTGATCGAACAAAACCGATGAAATCGGTCGACCTTTCGAGACCATTGTCTGATTTTCATGGTCCAACCCCTGCCATTCTGATTAAATACTAAGTGAATGATAAATTATGATATTCCTTCATCTATACGTAGCTCCAATCATGCGATTCCATACACAGCACTACGGAGATGAGGCGTGTCCTGAGAGTCACGAAGAATACAGATTAACATGGCAGAGGTAGAGCTGTAACTTCCTGGAGACACAACAGGAAAAGGAAGTTTTGGGGTTTTTTTTTGCACTACAAAGGCGTGTTTGTAAAAAGGCCATATGTTAGAAGTCAGAAGGCACTTAAGTAAATTGATGATTTGCTGTCTGTCTGAACCAAAGAAATAGTTCGTTTGCGATTACTCAATGAGACGCACCTCGTAGTAAATGTCGGCAGGTTCTACGGTCTCCTCACTCACACCGTCCAAGTTGGCGGGAAACCATGGTAACAGCCGACACTCCCTCACCAGGTGATCGGGTTCTCCGTAACAGTAATCCCTCGTCACCTCATCTTGAGAATATCAAAAACATGAGATCTTTTTTTCAATTACAACCTAAAACTTTTACTCTCATGAGAACGGAGAGCACTGTTCCATCCGATGTAGCTTTAGTGTAGCGCTACAAAGACTCCCAGACCTTTTCTTTCTCTCTGTCTATTAATTCATTACAATCTCTGAGACCATAAGGACAAAGAGTGACCACTAAGATACTTTTATTCCATAGATTATTCACCATTGAAAGAAAAGTAGGACTAAAGTGCTTCCGTAAATGAGAATAAAAGATTGTGTGTATGTGTGTGTATGTGTGTATACCTCCGTTTTCCAGATTCTGAAGAGGCCAGAGTATAGAATACGCCATCTGTTGAGCTGCGTAAAACAGAGGAGCCATGCAGCAGGACGGCTGGGAAGAGTGCTGCACCCGGGAGCCAAACTCATCCATTATATACCAGACAGGCACCTTCTCCTCTGCAGACTGCAACACACACAATCAGATTAATATATAATATACTTATATATATATATATATATATATATATATATATATATATATATATATATATATATATATATATACAGAACCAGACAGAAATTTGGAGTCTTTAATGGATTTTGAGACACACGTGCATGTTTCTTTTGTGTCTATTTTACAAAACTAAGTAAAAGCCAAAAAGAGTTGTACAGTAAATGAGTGGAATGTGACAGAAGATGTGATCAGACTGCCTCATCCCCAGAGTTAAACCTGGAGGTGGAAGCTTAACAGTTTGGGGTTGTTTTAGAGCAGGAAAGGTTGGAGACTTATTCTGGAAAGACCCAACATGGCTCCCATTCCGTACTTCAACACCATGTGAATCCGTCTGGACTGCGGCTCATCGGATCAGACTTCACTCTCACATGAAGAACACGAGCCGAAGCGTACGTCCGAGTTCTGTAAGCGTTATTTATAGAGCAAACAGTCGTCTGGAGTGATATCTATCATGGAATCGCCCGCCCTGTCACTGCACCTAAATCAGTTTTACAAGAGGCACGGCAAAGTATTGCAGCTGAATGTTTGGAGAAAAGAACCGTCCAGATGCAGAGAGTGTGTACAGCTGTTGAAAATTAAAATAAAAGTTCCGTACATTTATTTGTTCAGTCAGAGGAATTCTGTACACTGTTACATAGAAATAAAAGGAACTTGAATGCGTCTTTAAAACCATAAAGGACTCGGTATGTCCAAAGATTTGACAGGCCGTCTATATAATGCCGTGGCATACTTGATTTTGATTGGACAGATGATGTTGATTAAAATCATATAATTATTTACATGGTACCAGTTTTAATTAACCTTCAGACTAAAAGAAAATGAGCTGCTTGTAAGAGAAGGACTGTTTATAGCTGCCATAAGGTAAGTGTTAACATCAACCAGCTTGCTTTGTGAATGAGCCACAACAATAAAAATCAGTTTTATCCAATTGACATGGGTCACTTTTACACTAGTGATGCTCCAACAATATTACCAAATAATATTCATCTGACTGTCTGATTTAACTGTCTGATCTCCATCAGTGGGCACTGAACCCCATGACTTTTTATTTATATTAATAACTTCAAGCTGATAAATCACATGACATCTGTCCATCCGTTTCATATTCTGTTGCTCTTATCGGATTTTGTGACTTAAACATGTCTGTTCTGTTCTTTTTAAGTAAAAAGGTGTTATATTTTCTAGATCCTCCTCAGATCCAGATCATGGCATACCCCCTGAGAGAGCTGATAGGTCTGATTAAACTTCCACATGTTGTCCAGGACCAGATCCACGATCACAGGATCAGGAGCTTCACCATGGAAAGGTATTTCCATCAGACTGGCCATTCGGATCAACAGTCCAGGAACCTCAATCAGCTGCTGCCTGGCGCTTTCTACCCGATAGGTCCATGCATGATCCACCAGAAACACACTGCAGCCAAGAAAATATAAAAAGGAGTAAAAAAAACATGTTTATCACCTGTCTGGTCCTAAGTGGATTTAAAAAATTACTACATTAATTAAAAATGTATTGTATGAATATGTATTTCTCTGCCAAAGTTTGAACGGTGGACTGTTCTGTGACTGTGAAGTAAAGAGATGAGGAATTGGGTGAAGTGATGCAGGAATTGTTTCTCAGGTGATGAGACTGACATTGATGAGAAAAACAGCAATGCAGCAGTAGTACTTCCGTTAAAAAAAAAAAAAAAAAAAAATTTGATAGATAGATAGATAGATAGATAGATAGATAGATAGATAGATAGATAGATAGATAGATAGATAGATAGATAGATAGACAGACAGGCAGGGAGACATACAGACAGACAGACTGACAGACAGACATGCAGGGAGACAGACAGACATGCAGGGAGACAGACAGGCAGACAGACAGACAAGCACAGACAGAGAGACATTCAGGGAGACAGACAGACAAACAGACAGACAAGCACAGACAGACAGACAAACAAGCACAGACAGACAGACATTCAGGGAGACAGACAGACAGACATGGCCAACTGAGACATAAACAAACAAATTCACTAACAAGACAAAGACTAAAGTACAGAATCCAGGGTTGTGATGTCAAAGCTTCAGGCTTCAGAAACAAAGTCATAGCATTCCATTAAAGAGTCCAAAGTTACAGCACAAACACAGCCTTTTTATACTCTTTTTACAGTCTTCATAATAACTCTTAGTCTTATAGTCTTAACAACTCTTATTGGATGATGATCTCATCCCTAATTTTTTATTTGACTACAGGTACGCCATCTGCCACCATTATCTCCAAAATGTACGCTACGTTCTCCTTCTAAGATCTAATGTGGCAGAGATCTTTTATCTTTATTCTATTATTTTAATAATCAGCCCTGTACCGGCCCGATCCAGAACTCCCCTGTGTTGGAAGCGGTGCTGGAAAAGAAACTACTGACCTTGAGTGGATATACTGGGTGCATTGTTCTTTGGTTATACTGAGTGGTAGAAATATCAAAAAGTAATACAAAAAGAAATAACACTGTGAAATGTTATACAATAATTAATACAATAAATAATAAATAATGTGGTATGTGCTAAGGATAATATAAATGTGCTACAAAAAATACCATAATAGACAGAGAGACATTTTATTCACACATGCACACTATATAATAATATAATAACTTTTATAATAACGTTTTTTGTAAGTCACAATATTTATAAATCCCTATAGAAAGTCTTTGTTGTCATCAATCAGTACATTATATATATATTTATTTATTTATTTATTAGGGGTGAACACAAAATTCACGGTTCAGTTCATACCTCGTTTTTTGAGTCACGGTTCAGAACAATTTCAGTAGTCAGGAAAGAAATGCAAAAAACAAAATTGCTTGTCCTCTTTTATTAACGCAGTTTATTATGAATAATATTTTGTGAACATCGCTATTTGAAGAGTTTACATTTTTTAAACGATTTTAAATAAAATGCCTGCTTGGTTAATAATATTAAATATTTTACACAAAAAATACTGAATATATCAAATTAATCACTTTTTATTATAGTGATTTAATTGAGTAATTGATTAAATTGGAACAGTCGACCAAATAATATGTTTCGCATGTAAAAAGGGTTGCATACACGTGAACCAAACCGAGAGCCCTGTACTGAAAAACCTCGGTACGAATATGCCGTACTGTTACACCCCTAATATATATATATATATATATATATATATATATATATATATATATATATATATATATATATATATATATATATATATATATATATATATATATATATATATATATATATATATATATATATATACACACACACACACATTATGTTGCCAAAAGTATTGGGTCACCTGGTCATCAGTACGGTATGTGATTTTTTTCCAATTTGCTCTTCTAATCCCCTCCACTCTTCTGGGAAGATGTTCCACTAGATTTTGTTGTGTGTTATGGATATTTATGTTCATCAGACACAAAAGTGTTATGAAAGGCAGGTACTGATGTAGGTGAGGAGACCTGGGGTGCAGTCAACATTCACATTCATCCCAAAGGTGTACAGTAGGGATGAGATCAGAGCTCTATAGCAGGAGATCTTCCTCTCCAAAGCATGTGAACTAGATCTTCAAGGAGCTCACTTTGTGCACAGGGGCATCACCATGCTGGAACAGGTTCAAGTGAATGCAAGATTTTATTATAGCGCCATCTAAAGACGTCCTGTACGATTGAGTGCCTCCAGTTTTGTGGTACCAGTTTGGAGAAGAACCACATAGAGCAAGAAAGAGGAGGTGTCCCAATACTTTTGGAAATATAGTGTAAATCTCTAATTTGCTCCCATTACGGGCACAGCAGAACATCCATCTCCAGCATCTTTAACTCGTCCATCAACAACCTCCAGCTCCGCCTCCTGTCTTATGGTCAATGCCATTATTTCAAACAAACCCATTTTGGATTGAAATTTGTATATGAAAAGTGTGTGGATAAAAGTAGTAATAATAATAATTATTCATATTATTATAGTGTTCTGAGTGCACAAGCAGAACAGGGAACACCATCACATGCAGAGAGAACTACGGTTCTCCTTCTTCCCTACACAACTATGGCGTCCCACTCGCAGACCCCGAGAGACCGAGGTACTTCCTTCAAAACTGAGGGATTATGGGTTCAGGGTGGTTACATTATTATTTCTACATTTATTATCTTCGCTTACATTTATTTTATCCATACAGCTGAGTAGCTATGGGATTAAGGGCCTTTCTCAGCGGCCAAAAACGTGACAGCTTGGTGTGTCTGGGGTTTGAACTCACAACCTTTGGATCCAAAGTCCAATAACCACTAATCTACCGCCTCCACACGTCAGTCTGGACGCGGGATTAGAAAGAGTGTTGGCTTTTATTAGATGATGTTCTACTTATAATGATCTCATTGCTCAAGGAGTGGAGAGTGCTGGGATTTGATCTCATGACCTTCTGATCAAAAGGGCAATCTCTTAACAACCTGATATGCACATTACTGTGTGGGGAAGTTATACAGACCCACCTCCAAATCAGATCGCTTTCCAATAACTGAAAGCCCTGAAGTATGTTCTTCATTCCGGTCCACAACTGGGGTGTTGGTTGATGGACCAGGTTGGTGCCCACTGTGGTCCAGAATGAAGGAAACACTTCAATGCTTGTGTTTTTTTTTTTTTTTTTAATGCGATCAGCTTCAGAGTGACCACAGTAGCTCCAGTTCTCATGGTGCTGTCTGACACCACCTTGGCCTTGATCAATTCCCTGCCATAGAACTTTACATACATCATGGTGGTAGACACGAGCTTTTAGCGCCCTCACCTGGTCGGATCAGAGGCTTGCAGGCCACTTTCTCGAGTCACAATCACTTTATACAACTCCTCATGACCAGGGTTGGAGGTTCTCCGTACTTCTTCCTCCTCCACATCCTCTTCCTGTTCCACGCGCATGATCCCGAAAGCATCTCCGGCATCGAACACCTTCAACACGAACACACACACACTGTAACCTGCACATTCAGAATCAGGTGTTTATAACTTTTCTTTTCTTTATTTACCTCGTGCTTGAGTTTATAATGCAGACTTTTCCAGTACAAAGGCGGAATTCGAGCCGCTTTTAGAGCACCAGTGTGCAGATCCAGAAACACTCTATACTCCTCCTCCTCCTCCTCTTCTTCTCCTCTATTTACAGTCCTGCTCTCCATGATTCCTGACAGCTCGCAGCCTCCTGGCCGGACCAGGACCCCACGTGTTCGGCGCTGTGCTGCAATGCATCACGGGAGCGACGGTTCAAAGGGACAGAAAAAAATACGTATAAGAGATGGTTTTTTTTGTTTGTTATTATTTTATTTATCCGTTTTTGTTGTTATTTTTGTTTATTTATTGATTGATTTCTGTGTTTTTATTTCAGCAGAAAGTCGCGTAATCAGGGAAAGTCGCGGCGTTATGACGTCACGGCGGCTCCTGCAGTGCTTCTTACAGGAGCTTTGAGGATGGATTTGGACTGTGGTTAATGTCAACAGTCTGCTACACTGACTCAGGACCACAGTTTGCATTTAATCACTATCACTGCACACCTCGATATTGTGAATCTGTAATAAATGGATATTCGGTAAAACCCAGATGAGGACTGGTTTCTCTCTTGAGTCTGGTTCCTCTCAAGGTTTCTTCCTAATGCCATCTCAGGGAGTTTTTCCTTCTCCACAGTCACCACCGGTTCACTCATTAGGAACAAACTTACACTTATAAAGAACATATTCACTTTTATTACCACAGTATCTGTGTAAAGCTGCTTTGAGACAATGTTCATTGTTAAAAGTCTGATCACAAATGTTGAGCTCAGTAGCTCCTACTTTTATACCAAAGACTGTAGAAAGAACATTACTTATAATCTTATACTCTGGTGCTCATGTTAGTTCTCTCTCTCCAGTGTTCTGTATTGTTGAAAGATTTATGATCAAACTCTTGATGTCACCCAAATGAGGATGAGGTTCCCTTTTGAGTCTGGTTCCTCTCAAGGTTTCTTCCTCATAACATCTAAGGGAGTTTTTCCTTCACCACAGTCACCACGGCTGCTCATCAGGGATAAATACACATCGTTCACCTTCACTGTTCATTTCTGTAAAGCTGCTTTGAGACGATGTCTGTTGTGAAAAGCGCAATACAAATAAACCTGACTTGACTAAAAGTGCAACACAAATAAAAATTGAATTGAGTTAATTGTTCGACTGGATTGAGGGTCGGAGCTTCACAGCAGGAGATCTTCCACTTCATCCAATATGAAGTATATCTGTCATGTAGCTGTATTTATGCACAGGAAGGATCACTATCATGCTGACAGTATAAAGAACAATAAATAACTTTCCTATAAAAATACACACATTCTGACTGAGTGTTATATTTATTCACAAGATTATAATTAGGTTTCACAGAAATCAATTCATTTGGATAACATTATTCCACCGCAGCATTTGGTTTATGCCGAGATGTTTGTTTTCTCTTTTAAGGTGCATCATGTAGAAATGGCAGCCATTTATAGATTAAAATAATCATGACATCATGTAAACAAAAACGTAATATTTCTTGATTTACATTTGTGTTCTAGTTTTAAGTGCACTTGGGAAAATCAGTCTCATCTCATAGAAGGTGAAGGTGACAAAACTCTACGTTTATGGATCCGTGGTAATATTTCGAGACTTCCATTTGTGTCCACGTCTTGCCGTATTCAGCTGTCGGAATTGTCCGGCAATCCGACATACATGCTGATCTTCTCAGGAGAGGTGCACGAACTGTCGGGGTAGTCTGGGGTTTCGGAGTAATCCCAGTTGTATTTGTGCAAATCAACGGCGGAAAAAGGGACGTGTCGTTTGTGCATGTTATGCGGCTGCAGGTTCAGCGAGGGTGGGCCGCTTACACAGCGCCGCAACGGGAAACCACTGTAAAAGACACAAACAGCATAGTTTTATTTTTTTAGGAAAATCCATCATCATCCATTATTCTGCATAGGATTTATCATAAGTGTGATGTTGAAAAAAGGAAAAAAGAAAACAAACACGTTTATTTTCAGGGTTTTACAGCAAAACATGAACTATAACCTACAAACTGCTGAACACAACAAATACTTCAATATAAATCAACTGGACGGACAAAAATATGAGGACATCTGACCTTTCCGGTGGTTGGAGGCACACAGGTTGTACAGGACGTCTTTGGATGCAGTAGCATAAAATTTTACATTTGCTTGAACTAGAAAACCCGAACCTGCTCCCTGCATGATGATGCTCCATGAAGGTATGCTTTACATACTTTGGAATGGAAGATTTCCTGCTATAGAGCTCTAAACCTCAACCCTAATATACATTATTTTGCCAAACGTATTGGGACACCTGACTTTCCTGCTCTATGTGGTTCTTTTCCAAACTGTTACCACAATTCTGGAGGCACTCAAGTGTACATGATGTCTTTAGATGGCGCTATAATAACATTTAGCATTCACTTGAACTTGGAAACCCAAAACCTGTTTCAGCATGGCAATGCCCCCTTTTTTTTTTTACCCATTCTTAAAAAAGATCCCTTCCATGATGATATCAGACCAAAATTCCTTAACGTCTCTGTATCTTCTACCTTCACTATGCTCTTGTTCACAGCTCATCACTAATGATTCTTCTGAAAATGATCGTGTTCACAAATTGAGAATACAAAAAATCACCTGAGAAGTCTGGATTTCTTTTTAACCTACCCTTTTGAGGAATCTCCTTTCCAGGCTTGTTTATATACACTTCCTGCCATCTCAATAAGCCAGCGTGCGTCAGCAGGCACCTCTGGAATCCATTCCACGAATCTTTAAAAAAAAAAAAAAAGCATAAGGAGGGTAAAATATGAAGAGTACAAAGTCATTCGAGACAGAATTCTGAAAATAAAACATTACATGGGTTGGAATGGAAGACTCATTATTGTGGCATTACACCACTATGCCAATAGGGGGCACTGGGTTCTCGTGAGGGACACTAGAGATTTATTTTCTCTTGTTTGGTGAGCTCAGTGATAGACAGCCTGTGGAAAGATGTAACTTTTTTACCTCTTCATGTTCATGAGTTTATTCACCAATCCACAGTGCACCTTGATTGTGTATCAGGAACCTCTAGGTCTGAGGTCGATAACATGAACAAGGAGAGCCAAACCTGTTCTAGCATGACTGTGCACAAAGCCAGCTCCATGAAGATATGCTTTACATGGGTTGGAGTGTGTGGAAGATCTTAAGTGGCCTGCTACAGAGCTCTGACCTCAAACCCTATTGAACACAATGAATTGGAACACTGACTGCACCCCAGGTCTCCTCACCTCACCTACATCAGTACCTGATATTTCATTTATAAAAATTTTCTAGCTCCACAAGCACACTCCACAACCTGTCTGTGGTACCTTTTATTTATCCTGCCATAGTTTATCGTGCAGGAGTCCCTACTCATGAAATATGCTTAACAATCCCTATTTCTCTCTCCAGTCACCCCTCTTCTCTCCTTCTTCAGCATCCATCCCCTTGGGACAGGAGGTTGGTATGGATCTTTTAGGGGGCAATCCTTATGTCAGTAGGACAGAATTTCTCCAAACCTGAGGTCTGATCTACTGATATGAGACTGAGATCATATTTCCAATCACACTGAGACCTTTAAAATGATACCAAACATGTCAAGTTAAAATCCATACAATCCTAAAATGTAATTATTACATTATTCAAGTAAAGTAGCTTGAATTCCGGGAACTTCTAAGTCACCTTTCCATGACCTGGTTCCTCTCCGCAGGTGGGAAAGAGAGGGCTCAAGGATAGGTGAGTGGGCAGCTGAACAGATGGCTTTCTCCCCTCAGATTAGTTTATTGTTTTGTTGCATGGAAGTTTTCGGGGTTTGGCCTCATGAAGTTGCATGGCGGTTCTCAGAGTCTGGGATCATGAAGGAATCTGACCATCCTTACAGTCTCAGGGAGATTTTCCCTTCCACAGTCGCCACTGGCTCACTCATTAAGGATCAACTTACAGTTATAAGGTACAAACTTATAGGCACTACACTCTTTTATACAACTTTAGAACCGCTTTATCTCTGTAAAGCCAATGAGACAATGTACCCTGTTGAAAGCGCTCTACAAATAAAGTTGAATCGAATTGAATACAGACCTCTGGACTGCAGAGTAAGCCGACTCCACCGGCAGTGTGTAGGGCATCATCATGTAGGAAGCAACGCGTACCGGAAACAAACCAGTGATCTGAGCCATCAGGCCATCCTTCCCTTTACACGCCTCACAGAACACTGCAAGACACGTTGAACCACGTTCATTCTCACACCTAATCACCGTCAGCCTTCAAACTACAGTCAAAAGATCCACGCCGTTTGGCGAGATCATTGACT
Organism: Silurus meridionalis; assembly: GCF_014805685.1. Lineage (NCBI taxonomy): Eukaryota > Metazoa > Chordata > Actinopteri > Siluriformes > Siluridae > Silurus > Silurus meridionalis. The sequence goes on along the minus strand of NC_060901.1, from coordinate 3,255,639 downwards.
TGCTTGAGCGCTTTATACCTTTTTTAATAGGTGTGGGCAGGTGATTAACAAGCTCCTCATCCAACCACCAGTGGTGCTCCCCAAGCAGGCGGAGTCTCCGCAGCATCCACTCCCGTGTCGACTCGGTGACACAGCAGCACTTGGGTGTGTCCCGCATCAGGACCAGATCTACTTTTGGACATTCGGTGTGCAACAGATCTGAGGACCACATCATACAATCAGTGACACTTTCGATCTTTCATAAGAGACTGTCCTGATCTATTGTTTATCGTTAATCGTTGTACCCCTGCGCTGCAATGTGATTGGTCAGAGTTTTTAATGTTCGATAACTGCAGCTCTTAAAGTAGATCATTAAAATTAATAGATTTAAATGGCTAAAAAACATCTAATCTAATGAGATGTTCTGTAAGGTGTAGTGAGTTTAACATATATGGAAGGAGTCTCCAGTGTCAGGAATTATTGTTCTAGTACGAAAGTCTTCAGGATGGAGAAGTTTGCACTTTCTCTGTAATTGGAAATGAGAAAATTCCGATTTATTTATTTTTCTTTCCTTTCATATCAAAATCTGAGAGAGGCTATGATAGGTATACACTGACCAGCCATAACATTATGGTCAATGATCAGGCATAACATCATGACCATCTGCCTCATATTGTGTTGGTCCCCCTTTTGCTGCCAAAACAGTCCTGACCCGTCAAGCATTAACAGCATTAACTTCTCCAGCAATTTGAGCTACAGGAGCTCGTCTGTTGGATCGGTCCACATGGGCTGGCCGGTTCACCACTGGTCCTTTTTCTTCACTGTTCCCACTATTGATAGATAATGACCACTGCAGACCAGGAACAGACCACAAGAGTTGCAGTTTTGGAGACGTTCTGACCCAGTCGTCTAGACGTCACAATTGAGTTGTCAAACTCAAATCCTAACACTTGCCCATTTTTCCTGCTTCTAACACGTCAACTTTGAGGACAACATGTTCACTTGCTGCCTACTAAATAAATCCACTCACTAACAGAAACCATGATGAAGAGATCATCAGCGTTATTTACTCACCAGTCATAATGTTACAATGTCATAATGTTATGCCTGTGCGGTCTAACTGCTGTAATGTATAATATGTGACAGATGTCAGATGAGAGCATCTTTTCAGACAGGAAAACCATTGACATTGTATACGTTGTGTACGTCTGATTGGTTGTAGGGTGGTTCATAATTTTCAATGTTCTTTGTTAATGATTTTGTAATTACATTATCTCTCTATGTTTTTATGGCATAAGAAGTCCTTGAGAGTCATGTAAGGTGCCCATAAAATGTATTATTAAATGTATTATTATTATTATTATTATTATTATTATTATCATCATCATTATTTTTATTATATGTTTAAATAGATTGAATTTAATTATAAAAAAAAAAAAAAAAAAAGTAAATCTTTAAAAAGAAAATTAAAATCTGTCATCAAAAATTTTAAAAGAATTATCTTCAGGATAGTAACTGGAACAGTTTTCCCTGCTGTTCATGTTGGATCTGCATCCCACCGGAATCACGCCTGAATCAGCAGGCGTTTATTCTTTCCTTAGAAACTATCTAGCATCTATGTAGCCTCTATTAAAAAGCTATTTCACAGTCCTGTTTTGTTCATGTGTACAATTTGTACTAATACACCATTAAAACGACATGCAAACGACATGCGATACACAAATTAGGTGTTTAATATTTTTTCAGGAAATGACTCACGGTTATCCTCGAGGAATCGTAGCGCATCTTTATAGCCTTGCTGACACAGCTCTGCCATTACCTGGAGTAAAAGACAAAACATTGTGCACAGATATATACTATATACATACATACTTTATATATATACACTGCATTACTCATAAGAGCACAGATACTTTGCACATACTGTCATATATAGAGTAAAGGGACAATCAGAGAAGAGAGGAGGTGGAGGACAAAAATGAGGAAGAGGATAAGGATAAAGGTCGCTCCTATGTCACTCTTACCTTAGGCTCGGGAGGGAAAAACACTTGGCTGATCCGGCACACATTTCCCCAGGTGACCTGTATGCTAGTGTTGGTAAACCGCAGCTCGTGTAAGCTGCTGGAATTGTCCTTGGGGCAAATGTCGCTTTCTCCGGAGAACGGCGAGATGGAGATTGTGTTCTTCAGCTCAGACTGGGGGAGATTGTTGCTCACCCCACCGTCAACATATCTCTGTGCAGAAGGAGAAATAAAGAAAAGAGCGGTTAACAGAAAGAAGTATTTTTTCCAACACCATGATTTTTTCACTTTATAATCCGGCCTGGGCTTCATGGAAAGATCAGTAATCCACCAAAAACCACAGAACATCACAAGCCACCAGAGACTCTGATTCCTAGCAACAGCCTGGGTCACGTTTATATTTACCTGATTTCTAATCACACACACCTTAGGACAATCACTACTCAAGAAGTTTGATTCTTCACTGATCAGAAAAAACACCACAGGCATCAAGATCTCATCGGAGAACTCTCCTAAACCGTTAATGGTTCAAGTATTGAACTTTGGATTCAGAAGATCAAATCCCAGCGCCACTGCTGGGCCCTCGACTAAGGCCCTTAGACCTTTAGTGCTCAGATGTAAGTCGCTCTGGATAAGGGCGTCGTACTTACATATTGTGTATATACGTATTTACATTTTGTCCAGTTTTGCTGCCGGACACCAAGCAGTTTCTTTCCCACCCTATGTTTTCTTCAAGGTTCCAGTTATCAGGAGTGTGAGTTTGGGAGATGTAAAATAAACATGGTTGTGTAAAATGTAAAGATCAGGACTCAAGAGTTCATCATCATGCACAGGAAGCGGTCTGTTACACCATACGATGACATTCTTACTCTGTGAATCCTCTCCTGCAGTCAATGACATCAATTATAAAGAACGTAAAAAGTGCACAGTGAGCAGTGTAAACATGGGAGACATGCATGTGCAAAGTCCTGCGAAGGTAGATCTGCTAGTAGTGCAAGTAGTTATTCATGTTTGTAAAAGGGTGTGTGTGTTGTGTGTGCAAAGTACACTGAATGTCTAGAACTAGAACTAGACACAAAACTGAGTTCTGTAAGCGTTATTTAGAGATCAAACAGTCTTCTGGAGTGTATCTTTCATGGAATGTCCTGCCCAGTCACCGCACCTAAATCCTACTGAACTGCTCTGAGATGAACTGGATCACAACAAAGACAGAAATCTCCAACTAGTGAAGAACATCTTTGGCAAGGTTTACCAGAGGCATGGCAAAGTAATTCAGCTGAATGTTTGGAGAAAAACTCTTATTAATGATAATGATGGATTTTTTAATGGAAATAAAACGGAACATCTGGACATTTACATACAGAGATTGTTGCATAGACACAAAAGGATGTGTCTCTTAAAAAACAGAAAATGCTTTGTGTTTCCATACTTTTTTCACCAGGCCCTGTATCCAGAGGTTATCTGTATTCTAAATGTATATATATATATATATATATATATATATATATATATATATATATATATATATATATATATATATATATATATACAGGAGTGCAGAATTATTAGGCAAATGAGTATTTTGACCACATCATCCTCGTTATGCATGTTGTCTTACTCCAAGCTGTATAGGCTGGAAAGCCTACTACCAATTAAGCATATTAGGTGATGTGCATCTCTGTAATGAGAAGGGGTGTGGTCTAATGACATCAACACCCTATATCAGGTGTGCATAATTATTAGGCAACTTCCTTTCCTTTGGCAAAATGGGTCAAAAGAAGGACTTGACAGGCTCAGAAAAGTCAAAAATAGTGAGATATATTGCAGAGGGATGCAGCAGTCTTAAAATAGCCAAGCTTCTGAAGCGTGATCATCGAACAATCAAGCGTTTCATTCAAAATAGTCGACAGGGTCGCAAGAAGCGTGTGGAAAAACCAAGGCGCAAAATAACTGCCCGTGAACTGAGAAAAGTCAAGCGTGCAGCTGCCAAGATGCCACTTGCCACCAGTTTGGCCATATTTCAGAGCTGCAACATCACTGAGTGCCCAAAAGCACAAGGTGTGCAATACTCAGAGACATGGCCAAGGTAAGAAAGGCAGAAAGTCGACCACCACTGAACAAGACACACAAGCTGAAACGTCAAGACTGGGCCAAGAAATATCTCAAGACTGATTTTTCTAAGGTTTTATGGACTGATGAAATGAGAGTGAGTCTTGATGGGCCAGATGGATGGGCCCGTGGCTGGATTGGTAAAGGGCAGAGAGCTCCAGTCCGACTCAGACGCCAGCAAGGTGGAGGTGGAGTACTGGTTTGGGCTGGTATCATCAAAGATGAGCTTGTGGGGCCTTTTCGGGTTGAGGATGGAGTCAAGCTGAACTCCCAGTCCTACTGCCAGTTTCTGGAAGACACCTTCTTCAAGCAGTGGTACAGGAAGAAGTCTGCATCCTTCAAGAAAAACATGATTTTCATGCAGGACAATGCTCCATCACACACGCCCAAGTACTCCACAGCGTGGCTGGCAAGAAAGGGTATAAAAGAAGAAAATCTAATGATATGGCCTCCTTGTTCACCTGATCTGAACCCCATTGAGAACCTGTGGTCCATCATCAAATGTGCGATTTACAAGGAGGAAAACAGTACACCTCTCTGAACAGTGTCTGGGAGGCTGTGGTTGCTGCTGCACGCAATGTTGATGGTGAACAGATCAAAACACTGACAGAATCCATGGATGGCAGGCTTTTGAGTGTCCTTGCAAAGAAAGGTGGCTATATTGGTCACTGATTTGTTTTTGTTTGGTTTTGAATGTCAGAAATGTATATTTGTGAATGTTGAGATGTTATATTGGTTTCACTGGTAAAATAAATAATTGAAATGGGTATGAATTTGTTTTTGTTGTTGCCTAATAATTATGCACAGTAATAGTCACCTGCACACACAGATATCCCCCTAAAATAGCTAAAACTAAAAACTACTTCCAAAAATATTCAGCTTTGATATTAATGAGTTTTTTGTGTTCATTGAGAACATGGTTGTTGTTCAAATTAAATCCTCAAATAAAATTAATCCTCAAAAATACAACTTGCCTAATAATTCTGCACTCCCTGTATATATATATATATATATATACACACGTGGTATATACATATAAACACTGTACTGTCCAAACTGTACAACACTGTCTTTTCTGCCCCTGGAACTCAAACTGGCCCTGTGTTAGTGTGTATATTATGAGCCAGCTGTTTCAGTGCCAGCGCTCACTGTTACACACATCAATAAATTTGTCCTCAATTCGCTATTACATAACAGTCTGTCCAGCTCTGGGAACGAAAAAGAAAATCAACATTTATCAAGGTTGTGTAATGTGTACCTGCTTTCTAGAGAAGGAATTATCCTGGTTTTATTTCCATGTTGTCCCCGGTCATAAAGACATGCTGGCATTGGGGTTATCACGCAACATGGCACTGATATCCAGCAGTGTGTCTGTGTAAAGTCCAGGTATAAAACTGGACCCTGTTCATCCATTACAGTATAGAATCAAAAGTATTGGAACAACCAACTTTTCCAGCCATATGTGTCTCTCCCACAAAACTGGAGACATTAAGTTTTTCTCGAAATCACAAATCTCCTGTCCACAAAGCCAGCTCCATGAAGATATGCTTTGCATGGGTTGGAGTGGAAGAGCTCCTGCTATAGAGCTCCAATCCTTCTGAACACCATGATTGTGACTGCTGACCACACTCCAGGTCTCCTCACCTTCTCACCTACATCAGTAACTGAGTTTGTATCTGAATGAACACAAATCTCCACAAAAGATTCTAGTGGAACATTTAAGCAGAAGAGTCCTGAAAATGACCTTGGCTGTGTTCTAATGCTTTCTAGTACACAATTTCCGGTGAGGACACACTCTGGGGAGAGGATGGAGTGCTCTGAGAGACCAACATGCATGTTCTGAACTCATAAGCCCTCATAGCTACAAATCCGACTTAGCATACTAAGCTGGTCCGAGCGTGCAAGTCAAACCAAGCCACGTGGCCTGATACACAAACCCTAGTGACTCATTTCTCCAACACTGCAAGCTCTTATTATCATGAACATAAATCCTCATGAAGCAACTGAGTGTAACAGCACTGAGAGCAATCACAGGAGACTTTCGCTTTGAAATGGGTTTGGCTGCGATCATGGGCACTTACAACTCCACGGTAGGCAGGAGGAAACAGACCACAGAAGACTGGGATGAAGCAGCTACAGATGAGCGCCTGGGAACAAATGAAAAGAAATAATGACCCGTTTTAGCAACAACATACATACATTTCATTCCAAATCAGATTTCCTTTTTAATTGGGGCACCCAAACACGATTCATTAAGTGCAAAAGTTTGTGCCCCCTACCCTTATCTATAGTCAGTCAGCATGGCGGGAAAAAAGTTTTTTATTTTATTTTATTTTTTAGTTTCAAAAATGGCAAATATGAAACCTGGGTGTATCCTGTGTTTACACAAAAAGTGGTGCATGACATATAGGAGAGTTCTAGAAAAATACCTCAATAGCAAATTTGATAAAAAAAAAAAAATGATAAAATTATATATATATATATATATATATACACGTAATACGTTCCTGAGGTATATAATATATAATATTATAAAATAACTCCTTTATATGAGGGTTACTTATTACACCCCTAATATATATAATATAATTTTTTAATTTTTTTTATTGAGTATAAATTCCAAAAGTATTGGGACACTTGTTTTGTTTTGGTTTTTTTCCTCAGCCACATGTGTTTTAGCACGAATAGAGAACCACACGATTGTATAGAACGTCTGTGGATACGGTAGAATGAAATTTTCACTTGAAATAAACTAGAAGACCCAAAAACTGTTTTGTCAATACAATCCCCCTGTGCACCATCAGAACTCCATGAAGATGCTGCTCTGACCTCAAACCTACTAAACACCATTGGGATGAATTGGAAAGGCATCCCAGGCCTCCTCATCTCACCTACATCAGTACCTGACTTTAATAACATCCTTGTGGCTGAAAGAATCGTCACAAATCTCCATAAAATCTACTGAAACATCTTCTCAGAAGAGTGGAGGTTATTATAAGAGCACATAGAGACTCAGTGGAGAATGGGACATTCAAAAACAAATCTTATTCTCAAGTATCCACAAACTTTTGGCCATACAGCAATGAGAAATGTATTGTGAGAATATACTGATGCTAGAAATGAAGCCTCGTTGTCCTTTTTATTTTGTATGCAAACCCTTGACTTTACAGTGAAATCTCTCTCCCTCACCTGAATGAGCTCCTCTTTGGAGCTGAACTCGGAGACCAGCACGTTCTCTCCGTCGCTGACACGTGTGAGAGACACGCACAGCCTGCCGCTGACGAGTGTGTGAGCATCTCTGGGCATGTCTCGCTGCAGGCCAGAGCGCAGCACTTTCACGAGGTTGAACGTGGGATGCAGGGGGCCGAGGTTGCGCTTCCGAGCCTCCTTTGCGACCTCGATCACGTTCTCGCAGCACTTTTCTGCAAAGTGACAAACACAAAAGGATAAAGTGCACACAGTGATAACCTGGAGGTCATATGATGTGTTGTGTGATGTAGGAAACATAGTCCTCTCCATAATCCTAACAGTGATAACGTGAAGGGAGCGCGGTAACAAGAGTCCAGACATCCTGACAGACTTATGTAAGGTGAAATGTAAACAGAATGAACTAGTTGTATATAGTATAACCCTCCTATCAATCTCCTCACTGAGATTAGAGGACACTATTGCAGCCATCAAGTGACTTCTCTGCCCCTGGTTTTACATCTGCTACACATCTGTTATACACAACATCCACACTTGATATATAACAATGTGTATTTTCAAATCCAAATCTCAATTTACTACTTCCTTACAGTGAATAATCTCAACTGTAGATTTGCTGTAATCCTAAAGACGTTCCTGTGATCATCCCAAACTGCTTGTCTTTACTCCTCTACATCTGTATACTATAATGATTTATAGGTAAACCCCCCGAGAAGACGAGAGTCTTTGAATTTACATCTGTATTCCCATAAAACTGCATTGTAACAGTAGTTTCAGAAATGCTATACAATCGTATCATAGGTTTTAGAGCATTAATAGAGCAACAACAACAACAACAACACACACACACACACACACACACACACACACACACACACACACACACACACACACACAAACACACACATGGGTTTTGTCAATATATACATGTACATTTTTCTGGCATTTAGTAGACAATCTGATTTAGGTACTAATAATAGGTTTAAAGACTGTTTGCTGTTCAGACATCAAGTGGATGTTTGTTTCATCACCATGGTTCCAGAACAGAAAAGAGTCTGGAAGCATGTCATCATTGTAGCTTGAGAGATGGTGGGACCAGTGGAGGAGTGTTTGAGGGTAAAGAAGTCTGTGGAGCAGTGGTAGTGGATGGAGGGATCAGTGGAGCAGTGGTGGAGGATGAAGGGATCAGTGGAAAAGAAATAGAGCATGGAAGGATTAATATAGCAGTGATAGAGAATAGAGAGATCAGCATAGACGTGGTAGAGGGTAAAGGGATTTCTTTTGTAAAAAAAAAAAAAAAATATATATATATATATATATATATATATATATATATATATATATATATATATATATATTTTTTTTATATATATATTTTTACAAAAAAATTAATATAAAAAGAAATAGACTGCAGAAAGAAAATGCATGTTCTGTCCCAAAATGTAAACGAACAAACAAACAAAAAAACCCCAATAAATTAGGAAAGAAAGAAAGAAAGAAAGAAAGAAAGAAAGAAAGAAAGAAAGAAAGAAGAAAGAAAGAAAGAAAGAAAGTGGGTGTAATTATAAGTGAAAATAATAACACAAGTATTTAAATGACATGTAAAAGTATTGGGGAAAAACCTGAAAAATTAAAACATCCAAATGAATATTTATAAAAAACGTGAAAAAAACATGTGATGGATCACGTGGGTGAATTTTCTTCAATGGCTATAGAACAAGCATGCAGAAGACCCTTATACTGTAGATGTTAGTCTTTCACTGTGTGTGTGTGTGTGTGTGTGTGTGTGTGTGTGTGTGTGTGTGTGTGTATAATACCTAAGCACGCTCCGCTGGTGAGCATCGCGGCATTAAGCGCTCCAGCTGAAGCTCCGTAGATCTTGTTGGCTTGGTGCACGAGGAAAGGCGCGCGCTCCAGGAGGCAACTGGATACCCCGAGGTGGTAAATCCCTAAAAAGCCGCAGCCGGCGAACGAAAGGCTCCATCCCGCACTCAGGTCCAGCATTCCCGCAGAGTGAGGGTGCAGTGCGCGCTTCCTGGGAACCCCTGCGGTCTGCACAGCTCATACCTTCAGAACCCGGTCTGACTGGTGCCGCTCTCTCTTTTTCCTTCTGCCCCATCGCCTTATTACCTCTCAGCCAATAGGAAGACGCCAATGATCCCTTCCCTCCTCCACCTCCACCCCCACCCTCTTCTTACCCCCACCCCACTCCAGCAGGGCAAAAAATCCATTCATGCTTAAATCATCACATGATCCTATACTTTATGGGGCGTGTATGTTTGCTGTTTTTGAGTGCATAAGCACTGGACTGAACACACACACACACACACACACACACACACACACACACTCATTGTACAAAATGTACAATATTGTTATAAATGTAATAAAATGACCCTGTGACTCTTAAAACTAGAGAAATCTTAGGTCACATTCAAAAGATATTGGGATATACATTACTTTACATTAAAAAGTAATAAAAAACTAATAAAAGATTTATGATTCGAGTTAGAGAAAGTGAAAGAAATTCGAACTGGACTTTTCACCTGATCACACGTGTTTGACAGGTCATTATGTTACTCAGATGTTTCACCATGTTATGCCCTGAGATTATGTAAACACATGGGTGTCATGGAGATGATATGTGATTTTGTGTTAAAAGAAAATGGAGGGGTAAAATGAAAAAAAGAAAGAAAAAAAATCTAAAATATTTTGATTCTTCAAGTGAAAATGCAGTAAACATTAAAACAAACAATATGAAATATAAATCCACTGTAGCTACTTGGTGAAAAAAGGAACATTAGACAAATTTAATTAGGAAATTAGGTTATTATTTTACAAGCAACAAAAAAGAATAGTGTGAGGTCGGGGCAGAAAAAAAACCCTTGGAAATAAATGAATAGAGTGCAAAGTGTCAAAAATGTTAAATGTCTGAAGTTTATTAATTGATTCATTTAAAACAAACAATCATATATGTATGAAATGTAGAGAGAAAAATAATATCAAATGAATAGAAAAACAAAATGTGTTTGGACATGTGCACTTTAGTTGGTTTTCAAGGTATTTGTGTCTTGTGTTATATTCTGTTAATTTACGGTGTTAACACTGCATACTGTACTGCACTGTGTACGGCACTGCACTTTACAGTACTCTACTGTACTGTAGTGCACTCATCTCTACTGCACTCTACTCCACTGTACTCAACCTCACTCGATGGCATTGTACTGTACTGCACTGTGCACTCTACTGTACTTTACTGTATTAAACACTACTCCACTGCACTCTACTGTATTTTACTGTACTTTACTGCACTGTACTGTATGCTATTGTACAGCACTATACTTTACTGTACAGTGTGCTCTACTGCACTGTGCAGTACTCTACTGTGTATTCTACTGTACTGTACTGTGTATTCTGTACTGTAATGTGTACTCTACTGCATTATACTGTACTGCACTGTACTTCACTGTGCTGCACTGTACCGTGTTCTACTTTACTGTACTGTGCTGTGTATTCTACTGTACTGTAATATGTACTCTATTGTACTCCACTGTACTGTACTGTGTATTCAACTGTACTGTACTGTGTATTCTACTGTATTGTGCTGTGTATTCTACTGTACTGTAATGTGTACTCTACTGTACTGCACTGTGCTGCACTGTACTGTGTATTCAACTGTACTGTACTGTGTATTCTACTGTACTGTACTGTGTATTCTGTACTGTAATGTGTACTCTACTGTACTGCACTGTGCTGCACTGTACTGTGTATTTAATTGTACTTTACTGTGTATTCTACTGTACTGTAATGTATACTCTACTGTACTGCACTCTACTCCACCGTACCCCACTGTCCTGCACTGTACTGTGTATTCTACTGTACTGTAATGTGTACTCTACTCCACTGTACTCCACTGTGCTGCACTGTACTGTGTATTCAACTGTACTGTACTGTGTATTCTACTGTACTGTAATGTGTACCCTACTGCACTGTACTCCACTGTGGTGCACTGTACTGTATTGTACTGCACTGTACTGTACTGTGTAATCTACTGTACTGTAATGTGTACTCTACTGTACTGTACTGTACTGTGTACTCTACTGTACTGTACTCTACTCCACTGTGCTCCACTGTGCTGCACTGTACAGTGTATTCAACTGTACTGTACTGTGTACTCTACTCCACTGTGCTCCACTGTGCTGCACTGTACTGTATTGTACTGCACTGTACTGTACTGTAATGTATACTCTACTGTACTGCACTGTGCTGCACTGTACAGTGTATTCAACTGTACTGTACTGTACTGTACTGTGTATTCAACTGTACTGTACTGTGTACTCTACTGTACTGTAATGTGTACCCTACTGCACTGTACTCCACTGTGCTGCACTGTACTGTTTTCTACTGCACTCTACTGTGTATACTACTGTACTGTACTGTAATGTGTACTCAACTGCACTGTACCCTACTGCAAAGGCTCCTTATTCTTGTTCAGTGATTACACACTGAAATGGAGGGTGATAAATAAATGAAATAAAGACAGTGTGTTTAAACATTGTACACGATCCTCACACAACAGCGTACATTAAAACAATAAGTATATAAATGAATGATTATCGGTATTATACAGTATCCAGTACAGGTACCCGTGTATGTTGTATGTACAGATATTGCTGTGTATAATGAGGTCGGTGGAGGAAAACATCACTGATGAGAACAGTGTATCGGAGAACTGCATCTTCTGCTGTAATCCAAGATCATTATTTCCGGGTTGAAGCCCGTGGGTGGCTGAGGCCCCGCCCCTCAGCCTGGTGCTGATGCTGAGCATTACATCACTTCTGGAGCATGCGATTGGCTGGAGATCCAGGCGCCTGCAGTCCTGCACGTCTTTGGCATAACAACCCAGTCTCAGCTACGTGATCTCAAATGCATCTTTTTTATTTTGTCTAAAAACAAAACAAAAACAAAAATCCACAAAGAATTAATTGGAAGGATATCCGACTGCCTGGCTGTGAAGTATGGCAGAAAGCGAGGTGGACACGCCGAGCACCCCGATCGAGTACGAGAGCAAATACTTCGAGCATCATGGAGTTCGCCTTCCTCCTTTCTGCCGAGGGAAGATGGACGAGATCGCCAACTTCTCCCTTAGAAGTAGCGACATATGGATTGTTACTTATCCCAAATCAGGTAGGCATGCGTCCTGCGTCCTGCGTCCTGGATGTCTTTTCTCGTGCAGGATGAAGTGGTGGCTTTATGGAATAAATCATATTGGGACATTTTTTTGGTTCTTATGTGGGTGGATGATGTTGGGTTGTGTTAAGAAAATCCGAGAATTTACAACCACCCACTCGTGCGGCAACGAATTTGCATCTTCTCGCGTTTGGAATAATGTCCATCAAGCCTTTTTATAGTTTTATAAAATTTATATAAAAACCCTGACGCAGTGGGGCCTATATAATAATAATAATAGTAATAATAAAAAAATTAAACAATTATATAAGGATTGCTATCTTAATGTCAAATTGATACGCACACGTCTAGTGCGTGTTTTTTAATGCGCGTTTATTGCGCAACGCTTTTTTGCGTCGTTTACTTTTAAGCTCCAAAGCAAACGATGGTAAAAGTTTATTCCTTCTCCAAAAAGATGATGAAAAAAACAGAGTTGTGTGTGAGAAAAATGACACTCTTTCTTCCCAAAGCGAGTCTGGTTGAGACCTGGCAACTCTGTTGTCTTGGTGTGCGTCATGAACCCGACGCGCTCCCAGACGCGACCAGTGACGACGTCATTAGATTATTAGATTAGATTAGATTATTTAATAGCATAATTAAAAAAAATAATTTTACACTTCAACATAGAGTGGAACGTCTTTCCAGAAGAGTGGAGTTTATTCTAGGAGCAAACCCTCACTAAATGTGGAATGAGATGTTCAAAAAGATCTTATGAAGAAACTTTTGTCCATGTAATATATACAATCGTCATTTGCACATTAGGAGACATGCAACATGATAGAAACAGGAAGTGGCAGATACATTAAGAAGATTCACTCTCAGCACTTCTTTCACTAGCTGCAGGTTTAATGGGAAAATTACACAGGAAGTGAAGCAGCCTGGTTCCTCTGGGGACTTCAATACAGACTCGTTATAACCACAGTCAGATCAGCTACAGCCGAGCTACAACCTGATCCGCGAGCATGCGAGACGCAAAGACAGCCCGAGAGACTGCAAAGAAAACAACATGCCAGCAATGGACAAAAATATCAGATGGATAGGATGTAGATCAAATGATCTCAGGGTTACTTGTATATCACGATCAGTTTGCTGCACCCTTGTATTTAGTGTTTTGTGTTCGTAAGAGCATAAGGATTCAAGAGGATGAAGTATTGAGCAGCAGTGGTTAAGGCTCTGGTTTACTGATCATAAGGTTGGAGGTTCATGCCTCAGCACTCTCTTTTTGGAGCTTTGAGCAGAGCATTCAACCCTATCTGCTCCAGGGGGGCTGTGTCATGGCTGACCCTGTGCTCTAACCCCAGCAGTCTAAGAGTTCATGTAATGCCAAAAAATGGTAGTGGATCTGAAGGTTGTGAGTTCAAATCCCAGCTACAGCATGTTTTTTTGTGTGTGTATTTAGATATGCTGGAACAGATTAGTGTTTCCAAGTTCAAGTGAATGTAAAATTATATTATAGCGCCTGTACAATTGAGTGCCTCCAGTTTTGAGGTAACAGTTTGAAAAAGAACCACATATAGCAGGAGAGATCAGCTGAACCAATACTTTCGGATTTGAATAGTGTATATATGCACAATGCTATTATTTGCTCTTCTGGTATATGCTGTGTATTCTATGCAATGACATATATCTGTCATTTATCTATATATCTAATGAGATATCTATTACCTACAACTGAGGAATTCAATCACCTCCCTATGCTGAGTAAGTTATGGAGCTCAGCTGGGCTGCTAACCTTAGCTCATGACTGACAGCTCAATATTGACAGAAGGAAGCAGCTGGAAGTTCTGAAACACATTGCACTGACAAAACTCAGGGCAGATACGTCCTCAACATCTCCCTGTTCAAAGCAAGTGGTTCTGTTGGAACTCAGTGTCCTCTTAAAAAGACCAGATAGGGGAGGTCTTTAAGCGTAAGGAGACCAAATAACTCAAAAAGGTTGAGGTGGGTTGCTTTGCCTCTGAAGCCAGTTAGGCAGATGCTCAGCATCCTTGGCTGCAGAAAAGCCATTAAGAGAGGTGATCCTTGGTGTAGCACATTGTTCAGACACAGGCCAGAGGCTGATCATCATACCTCATGTTCTTGTGTTCATAACTGTTACACCATCTTGGGTTTTAAGAATCCAACTTCCAATTGTACAACTCGATTAGACAGACAGTTGTAGGTATGCTAGAATGTATATTGGTAAGACAAGTTAATGAAAGGACTTTCAGAAATAGTACAGTTGGCAAGACGTCGCAAGAACTCTGAGAAATGCATAGGATTACATCGTATACCAGTGAACCAGGATCTGAAACCGAATGTGAACCTCTACTGGTGTGGAAGGTATCGTTAGAAATAATGATGACAGCGTTAATGATTGCAACCAATCCTACAAATCACCATTTGGGTGTGGACACTATATGTTTTGTAATAAGGTGTAAAGAGCACCTGAGAATCACATTTGAGTAAAAGTATAAATACCTTAATGCAAAACTGACTCCATTACAAGCTAAAAGTACAGGTTAAGGTGTACAATTTGATTTGTATTTTAGAAAGTCCTTGGGTCAATTGGTACCGGGTCGCACAGAAAGAATACATAACTTACATTCTTTTTGTTTTATTTATTATCTGATTCTGAACATTTTATTTTGGAAATGATCTCCTCCACATCTGTCTATGGCTCACTCTTGATGCATGTCATGATGCCTCGGTCACATGTCTTACCCCCATTCTCTACCTTCTTAAAGGGGCTCCGGCCGCTATCACATAATACATTACCACTAAATTCAAAACCCCAAGCAAGCGAAATATACAAAAAAACAACACAGTGAATTCACGTTTATTATTATATTTAGAAAATACCAATTTTTATGCTCGTATCATTTTATTTTGTTGTATTTATCCACCACACCTTAAAGGCCGGTCCGTGAAAATATTGTCTGACATTAAACCGGTCTGTGGTGCAAAAAAGGTTGGGGACTTTACGCTGCTTTACACCATTGTTTGTAATGAAAATCCTGTAAGCTAAAACATTACAGTGGTTCATGGTCCTGTTCATTATACTGTTATAAACATTTGAATAGCAGATGCTAAAGAGTATGGTATTGTTCAGACATTGTCCAAATGTCTCACACCAGCACCAGAATTGGGAATTACAGACTGACGCATATGTTTTCTGTAATTAAGGAGTGTATATGTGTGTGTGTGTGTGTGTGTGTGGGTGACCAAGAAGAGAGCAAATAACAATGGTGTCATTGAGGAAGAAATAGGTTTCCTTGTTGATAGCTGTGAAGTCATGCGTGGGGAAATAGAAAGCCTCTCCATTAGCCATTAGACACAAACGAGCATGCTTCCTGAAGCTCACACTAGATGGCTATAAGATGCTTTTTTGACAGTAGGCTGGAATGGGTGCATTAAATCAGACTCTAGAAACTATTTAGATGTGTTGATTGGACCGAAAGCATATTGTCTTCAAAAGAGCAAAGAGACTTTCGAATTATTTTAATGTTTACAGCATTTGGCAGATGCCTTTATCCAGGCATTTATCGTGGTTGTGGGTTAAGGGTCCTTCTGATTAGAAGATAACAAAAGATAACTTCCCCTTGATTATTTCCTGTTTCACATCCAGAAATGGACACATTTTCCTCATGTTGTAAATGAGAAATGGACCTAAATGGACCTATTAGCAATGTGTGAAGAAATGGAAAGTGAATAGTCCATGGTTACACCAAAATTGGGTGCAGGGACTCAAGCTGAGATCGGAGATTTGTGCATAGAGTTTACAAGGTCTTTATGTGGAGATAAAATACCTGGGATAAAGAGCGAAGCTTATCCCAGGAACAGCATTCCCAAGAAAGGAACCTTGAACCTTGAAGGTGTCACCAGTCGAGAAAAACAATTTGCTGTGAATTCTAACATTTGTACAAGGAGATATCAATTCTGGATTCATTCAGAAGGACTCTTCCATGTCAGTGCTTTTGTGGCAGTCAACATTAAACCTGTAACTTTTACTACTACAGTACGCGTTCAGTCAAGACTTGGGGATGGAGGATTTAGCATTTTCTGTAGCAAGTTGCAAGTTTACCAACTGCATTAAATTGTATAAATAAATCTTTGTTTCCTTTTATATATATATATATATATATATATATATATATATATATATATATATATATATATATATATATATATATATATATATATACATACACACATACAGTGAGGAAAATAAGTATTTGAACACCCTGCTATTTTGCAAGTTCTCCCACTTAGAAATCACGGAGAGGTCTGAAATTGTCATCGTAGGTGCATGTCCACTGTGAGAGACATAATCTAAAAAAAAAAAAATCCAGAAATCACAGTATATGATTTTTAAACTATTTATTTGTATGATACAGCTGCAAATAAGTATTTGAACACCTGTCTATCAGCTAGAATTCTGACCCTCAAAGACCTGTTAGTCTGCCTTTAAAATGTCCACCTCCACTACATTTATTATCCTAAATTAGATGTACCTGTTTGAGGTCGCTAGCTGCATAAAGACACCTGTCCACCCCATACAATCAGTAAGAATCCAACTACTAACATGGCCAAGACCAAAGAGCTGTCCAAAGACACTAGAGACAAAATTGTACACCTCCACAAGGCTGGAAAGGGCAACGGGGAAATTGCCAAGCAGCTTGGTGAAAAAAAGTCCACTGTTTGAGCAATCATTAGAACATGGAAGAAGCTAAACATGACTGTCAATCTCCCTCGGACTGGGGCTCCATGCAAGATCTCACCTCGTGGGGTCTCAATGATCCTAAGGAAGATGAGAAATCAGCCCAGAACTACACGGGAGGAGCTGTTCAATGACCTGAAAAGAGCTGGGACCACCGTTTCCAAGGTTACTTTTGGTAATACACTAAGACGTCATGGTTTGAAATCATGCATGGCACGGAAGGTTCCCCTGCTTAAACCAGCACATGTCCAGGCACGTCTTAAGTTTGCCAATGACCATTTGGATGATCCAGAGGAGTCATGGGAGAAAGTCATTTGGTCAGATGAGACCAAAATAGAACTTTTGGGTCATAATTCCACTAAACGTGTTTGGAGGAAGAATAATAATATTAAAAAAAGATTACCATCCCAAGAATACCATCCCTAATGTGAAGCATGGGGGTGGTAGCATCATGCTTTGGGGGTGTTTTTCTGCACATGGGACAGGGCGACTGCACTGTATTAAGGAGAGGATGACCGGGGCCATGTATTGCGAGATTTTGGGGAACAACCTCCTTCCCTCAGTTAGAGCATTGAAGATGGGTCTTCCAACATGACAATGACCCGAAGCACACAGCCAGGATAACCAAGGAGTGGCTCTGTTAGAAGCATATGAAGGTTCTGGCATGGCCTATCCAGTCTCCAGACCTAAACCCAATAGAGAATCTTTGGAGGGAGCTCAAACTCCGTGTTTCTCAGCGACAGGCCAGAAACCTGAATGATCTAGAGAAGATCTGTGTGGAGGAGTGGGCCAAAATCCCTCCTGCAGTGTGGACATGCACCTACGATGACAATTTCAGACCCCTCCATGATTTCTAAGTGGGAGAACTTGCAAAATAGCAGGGTGTTCAAATACTTATTTTCCTCACTGTGTCTATATATATATATATATATATATATATATATATATATATATATATATATATATATATATATATATATATACACACACACACAGAACTATCTGTAACATATTAAATTGCATCGCATCTTTTTTTTCCGATTATTTTTTTTTTAAATGCCTTTAACAAAAATCTTCATTTCAGAATCAAAATTATCTTTATTGCCATCATATATAAAATTATGAAAAACTAGAAAATAAAATAATACAATAACAAAGATAAAGACATTAACTATATAGTTTGTTCAGGGGATGTAAAGTGAGACAGTGCACTGATAATTTCTACTGAATAAGTCTGAAAGTTCAGGGTTGTAATATATTAGATTTTTTATTTTTTATTTTTGAAGCCGCTAAAACTTCAGCACTTCCTCCCATTGTGAGCAGATAAACACGACCGAACCAAGAAGTAAATCTGTCTCTCACCAACATAATATCTCGACTTTGTCAGTAAATCTGCTGCAGCTTAGTTTGGAAAAATATTGAATAAATAAAAACCAGAATTATATCTTTAATTATAGCTGTATTGCTTATACCTTAAAAATCTGTATCAGGTATTGTGTTTGTTTGTATTATAAATAGTGTTTCTAGGATTTCATTTCGTTTTCACTATAAGTTTCAACTAGAAAACAACTAGAAAATAAAAGTACATTCGTGTAGCAGATTACAGTCATTTTCCTCTTTATTTACTCCTAAATATTACAAATTCATGAATGAAGGAAACCATGGTAACATAAATTGAAAATAATACAGGGTACATTCAATCAATCAAATGTTTTGTTCTTCATAGGAAAGACCGAGTCTACACATTCCCCCAGATGTGTTGCTTCCCCCTAACGCCTCTTTGTCCATGTACTTAATATACTATGTGTTAATAACATGCATGATTACATTAATATCATCTATATTTAATCTTTAGAATATATATATATATATATATATATATATATATATATATATATATATATATATATATATATATATAAACAAAATATATCTCTTTTCCTGTTACAAAGGTACAAGCCTGCTGCAGGAGGTGGTGTATCTTGTGAGCCAGGGGGTGGACCCGGATGAAATTGGACTCATGAATATTGATGAGCAGCTTCCAGTCTTGGAGTATCCTCAGCCTGGTTTGGAAATTATACAGGTATGCACACACACACACAAATTAGCAAACAAGATTTGTGAACAACAACAAGCAAAGCACAGCTAAAACAAAAAAATAAATAAACATATACATATAGCCGGAAAAAAATTCTAAACGTTGGTCAAGTAGTCGTCTAGTCAGACCATCCAGGTGCATTAAATAGTGCAGTAATTTAAAACAAAGCCAGGGTACAAACAGAAGCAAACAAAGTTAAAGGCAATAATTCTATTGGCAAAAGTATTGAGACACCTGACTTTTCCTCCCATATCTGATTATTCCTCAAACTGTTCCCACAAAGTTGTAAACACACAATTCTAATGGATGTCTATGAATGTGGGAGCATGACATTTATCCTTCTCTTGAACTAGGAGACCCAAACCTGTTCTAGCATGACAGATCCCCTGTGCACAAAACCAGCTCCATGAAGATCTGCATTCCATGGGTGGAGCTTATTATACCACAAATAAGGACTGGGATTAACAGATTGGTCAGGTGTCCACAAACCTTTGTCCATATAATTGTATCATGCTATAATGCAGGGGTGGCCAACCAGTCAAGAGACCAAGAGCCACATTTTTTATTGTGTTACCGCAAAGAGCCACATCATACACATGGGCACACACAAACATCACCCATCACTTCCTTTATTACACACACACACACACACACACAACTCTGCTCAGCCAGATTTATTGTAAATGTCACACACCAACATGATAATGACAGAAATTTACTCCTACAGTACCAAGACCACAGGACAGTCATTTTCAACAACATTGTGTCTCACACACACAAACTCTCAGTTCAACCAAGACCACAAACAAAAATATAATAATTTACAATAGCGTTTTTCTTTTACTATGCATGTTGCTTAGTGGGACTTCTGCCATTCCAGGTCAGAGTGCAACTGTGATTCATTAGCCGTGTTAATGTCCGTTATTCTGTGTTCAACAGTATGGCGGGACAGTTGGATGTCTGATACCATGCGGTTCAGTTTTTTTGTCGTTTTCAGACAAGATTTCAACAACGTCACTGAGGCATTTTTTAATAAACTCTCCTTCATTGTATTGCTTTTTAGCTTGTGTAATGTTCCAAACCAGTTAAAACTGTTCAGTCCTTGGTCGATGTTAGCATGGAATGAGCTGAAGTGGCGCTGAAGATTTGAAACTTTGAAATGCGCCAATGACGCCTGACATAAGGCAGAATGACTTATTACGTTCAACAAAAAAATAAACAAATAGAAGTGCACTTTATGGACAAAAGTGTGGACACCAGACTTGGGTATGTGAATCTTTATGATCGTTCCATTCCACATTTAGTCTCTATTTGATATTATAATGAGCTCCACTCTTCTCGAAGGATGTTCCACTAGATTTTGTGGAGATTTGTGCTCATTTAGTCACAACTTATGTCAGGTATGTAATGACGAATTGAGGAGGCCTGGAATGCAGCGAGCATTCACATTCACGTTCAAATGAGTTGGAGCTCTATAGCAGGAGATCTGTGACTCCCACCATATCTTCATGAAGCTGGCTTCACACAGGGTTTGCATTATCATGCTGGAACCGGATTGGGTCTCCTAGTACTCACGTGAAGGGAAAATTTCATGCTACAGCATCCAAAGTAATTTGGGGAAGAACCACATCTGATTAGAAAAGTCAGGTGTCCTAATACTTTTGATACAAGCGTGAATAGATAGCAAGCGTTCCTATAAAATAGAACGTGTGTATGGTATCTAGTTTTGCTTTTGTTTCAACGTCTTGGTGTTCGCAGGAGCTGACATCACCTCGTCTGATCAAAAGTCACCTGCCGTATCGCTTCCTCCCCACGGCCATGCACAACGGCGAGGGCAAGGTACAAACACACGTCCGTCTACCATCGCAAGAATAAACACTGCTGATCCTGCATTCAACCTGGTGTGTGTGTGTGTGTGTGTGTGTGTGTGTGTGTGTGTGTGCTGCAGGTTATCTACATGGCCAGGAATCCTAAAGACCTGGTGGTCTCCTACTACCAGTTCCACCGCTCTTTAAGAACAATGAGCTACCGTGGAACCTTCCAGGAGTTCTGTAGGCGCTTCATGAACGACAAGCGTGAGTGAGAGAGACGCAAACGTCTGCAGGAGTCAAAACAAAGCTCTGAAAAAAAAAACATACACACAAAAATCTTTCTTTCTTACACACACACACACACACACACACACACACACACACACACACACACACAGTCTCTTTATCGTGCTCTCTCTCTCTTTAACACAAGCGTGCTCACACACACACACACACACACACTCTTGTGCACTCTCTCTCTCTCTCTCTCTCTCTCTCTCTCCCCTTTCTCACACACACACTCAGTCTTTTTCTCGTGCTCTCTCACTCTTTTACACAAGCATGCAAACGCACACAATCTCTTTCCCTTTTATTCTTCTCTCTTTCTTTTTCTCGCTGTCTCACACTCATGTACATATACACACACACACACACACACACACACACACACTCACACACACACACACACTCAATCTCTCCTCAATTTCTTATTTTCTCTTAGATTCAAGATTAAAAGGTTGCTATATTGTCATTTCAAATATGGACATTCATATTGCCAAAGCATAGAACATACATAGAACATTCTCTCTCTCTCTTTCTCTCTCTCTCGCTCTCGCTCTCTCTCTCTCTCTCTCTCTCTCTCTCTCTCTCTCTCTCTCTGTCTGCAGTGGGATACGGTTCCTGGTTTGAGCATGTGCAGGAGTTCTGGGAACATCGCATGGACTCCAATGTGCTCTTCTTAAAATATGAGGATATGTACAAGGTACATGTCTTACATGTCTATTGCCCCACACACACACACACACACACACACACACACACACACACACACACACACACACACACACACACAGAGATCATAATTCTTGTTACCACAGGGATGTGCTCTGTTTTTCATAAGGTTAATGAACTCTATATAATATAAAGTACAGTATATGCAGGAAAACCCTCACACTCAGGTTTTTATTGGTGTATCTGATAGCAAGTCTGTGGAAAAACTCTATACGATACACAGAGAGTTTCCTAAAAAGAGGGAAAGAGCTGTAATTCGATGATAACATGCTATATGTCGCCTTTTATCAGTATAGATTTATCAATGGGATGTCACAGTCACGTTAATGGTAGCAAAGTCCAACAGTTATAGCAAATACATCAAACTTACCTCAGTTCACCTTCGTTCAAAATAACAGGTGTGTTTCCCATAACACAGAAAACCTAACATCATGGAGTTAACAGCCAAACTGCAGCATAAAAACCTCTCTGAAACCACACGAGACTTATACACCAAAAAACCTATCATTTCTTCTCTTTCCTGTGGTACATTCTAACATTAGGACCTTGTAGACACTATAATACTCTTTAGCATTGTACCTCATAAACACACTCTAGCATTGTACCTCATAGACACACTAGCATTGTACCTCATAGACACAATGTAGCATTGTACCTCATAGACACACTAGCATTGTACCTCATAGACACACTAGCATTGTACATTGTAGATACACTCTAGCATTGTACCTCAGACACAATGTAGCATTGTACCTCATAGATACACTAGCATTGTACCTCATAGACACACTCTAGCGCTGTACCTTGTAGACACACTAGCATTGTATCTCATAGACACACTAGCATTGTACCTTGTAGACACACTCTAGCATTGTACCTCATAGACACAATGTAGCATTGTACCTCATAGACACACTAGCATTGTACATTGTAGATACACTCTAGCATTGTACCTCATAGATACACTAGCATTGTACCTTGTAGATACACTCTAGCATTGTACCTCATAGAACACTCTAGCATTGTACCTCATAGACACACTCGAGCATTGTACCTCATAGACACACTAGCATTGTACCTCATAGACACACTAGCATTGTACATTGTAGACACACTCTAGCATTGTACCTCATAGACACAATGTAGCATTGTACCTCATAGACACACTAACATTGTACCTTGTAGACACACTCTAGCATTGTACCTCATAGATACACTCTAGCATTGTACCTCATAGACACACTCTAGCATTGTATCTCATAGACACACTAGCATTGTGCCTTGTAGACACACTCTAGCATTGTACCTCATAGATACACTCTAGCATTGTACCTCATAGACACACTCTAGCATTGTACCTCATATATACACTCTAGCATTGTACCTCATAGACACACTAGCATTGTACCTCATAGACACACTAGCCTTGTACCTCGTAGACACACTAGCATTGTACCTTGTAGACACACTTTAGCATTGTACCTCATAGATACACTAGCATTGTACCTCGTTGACACACTAGCATTGTACCTTCTAGACACACTCTAGCATTGTACCTCATAAACACTAGCATTGTACCTCATAGACACACTAACATTGTACCTCATATACACACTCTAGCATTGTACCTCGTAGATACACTAGCATTGTACCTTGTAGACACACTCTAGCATTGTACCTCATAGACACACTAGTATTGTACCTTATAGACACACTAACATTGTACCTCATAGACACACTCTAGCATTGTACCTCGTAGATACACTCTAGCATTGTAGCTTATAAACACACTCTAGCATTGTACCTCATAGGCGCACACTAGCATTTTTCCTTATAAACACAGTCTAGCATTATACCTAATAGAGAGACACTCTCGCATTGTACCTTATAAACACACTCTAGCGCTGTACCTTGTAGACACACTCTAGCTCTGTTCGTGGAAAAGATGGGTGCCCCAATACTTTTGTCCATTCAGTGCAGATACAAGCTTCTCTGTGTTTAATAGTAATGTCTACAACCTTTAATTAGCATCCCACTGAAATACTTCAAAAAGCGTTTCTTCCTCTGTCTCATTCTGTCTTGCTTTCTGTCCATCTCTCTTACTGCCTGTAGGACTTGGGTAACCTGGTTGAACAGTTGGCACGGTTCCTGGGTACCTCCTGTGATAAGGCTCAGCTGGAGAGCTTGGTGGAGAACTGCAATCAGCTGATTGAGCAGTGCTGCAACTCAGAGGCTCTGTCCATCTGCAGGGGTGAGACAAAACACACCAACAACCACACAGACACAGACTTTCAACAGGATTCTGTTAAACAGGGTTTGGTCCATGTAGATTCCCAACACGTCTACATACACCAACTTTAATTAAAGTTCCAATAATGAAAATATAACAATGCAGGAATTATGATAAATCAGTAGATTCACGTCTCATCTTCTGGTCCGTGTTGTTAGTTCTTCTGTCATGTCAGGATACAGACCAAAAAACCTCATCTATTGCATTGTGTAGCGTCTATGGGAGTCATGTGATAAAAGAAAGAATGACTCGGATCTGAGGACTCATGAGACGAACGACTCAATTCTGTTTCCTGTGTAATGCACTGCATAGCATTAATGGGAGAACATAAATGAAAATAAACAAATAACTCTTTAAAACTACTCATTCTTCTGAGTCACAGTACAAAATCGTTCCCATCACCACTAGTCAAACTCTCAACCTACATCTGTAGCAAACTGCACAAGCTCATAAAAGTTTAGTGTGGCATTAATTACTGTTTTTTTCATCCCATAATGACTGACAGAGAAGAATAAATTGATTAGATTTACAAGATAGATTTTAAAGAACAGGTCGGATCAAAGAATTCAAAACAGTTTTGAAAGAAAAGCTTTTTTATGAACTGTTTAAACGTTTTTATTTGCACAAATACACAATTTGCCTCCATTTAAAAAAAATCACTGGGAAAACCCTGATGAATAGAAAGAATGCAGGGAAAACCTGAAGTCATGTTATGAGGCTAATATCGATGTTTCTGCTAGAGATGATGTGGTGCTCTGTGGCTCCAGTGAAAGGAGACATTTTGAATTGTGATCATTGGGTTTCTTGCTTCAGTAATGACATTCATTCTTACTGTATTAGATTCCTGTCTGTGATGCAGCACTTTGTTCTACTGCGCTTCCTATAATAGTGAAGGTTTCTATAACCATGGTGTCATAATGATGCTATTAAGCAGTGGATAAATTCAGGTTGGACACTACTAAAGGCGGCGGTGTGAAATGCATGGACGGTCACTGGTGTACAGAGTACAATCTGCTCCTTGTTCATATCATATTTAATATATAAGACCTGTTATGAGCTGTTATAAGGGGCGATTTGTTTTCAGCTTTCTATTGGCTACAGATTGAGTGTCCTGAATCCACCATTCACATTTAAAAAAACAGCTCAGCATTTACAGATCAAATTACTCACAAAACATAAAAAGGAGGAGGATTCCATCTACTGTAGAACCTTCAGGCTCATCAAACAAACGTGAAAGAGGTTCTTCTTGACAAACAAATAGCAGAGGATCTAAGATTTTTGCTCTTCAGCTCCATCGAGTGGTACAAAGTGTAATGGCAGACGTACACTATATAGAAAAGTGGTTCTCAAAGTGTGGGGCACTGCCCTCTAGTGGCGTATAAAGACATGACAGGTGAGGCGCAATGAAGAGGATTTTTTGTGTGTTCTTTATTAATTTTCATTTATGGGTTTCCTTTATTGAAAATAAAGTTTAGACACTAAAAACAACCACAAACATACAATTAGGTCATCAATGCAAGCAATATCAATTAAGGTACATAACACAGCTACACTTTTATTTTCTCCATTTTTGACAACAACAATGCCAGGCGTATAAAAAAGAAACTAGAGTTAGCGCAGTGTCACTGTGGCTGCACACTCACTACTGGAAATACGATTTGTTTTGCTCAAATGTACATGAAATCGCTATAGAATCCATATAACGTTAGCTGCTAACCCGGAAGTGGCTGGTGGCAAACGCTAATGCTATTGATTTTTTAGCGTTTTATATCAAGCATCAAGAATTTCTCTTAAAAGGTGAAAGTCCTGACAATTCTGCATGTCGAGGGAGTGAATGAATGAAGGATGGAGGGAATGAAAACATTGGTTAAAGTCTGCTGAAGTAAATAAAGCAGTTAAATAGATGTGAAACACACACACACACACACACACACACACACACACACACACACACACACACACACACACACACACACTTGCATATCTGTATTACCCAAATAGGGTCTAACAAATGTAAACTATTAAATAAAAAATTTTCCATTTATTCAATTTCTATTTAATCAATTAAATTTGCCAATTTGATGACTTAATTAAAATATTGCATTAATTTGATTTATTAAATTTTATTATGATAAAACATTTTACAATATTATTTTATATATTATTTAACCAAACAGGTATTTTATTTAAAATGATAAAAAAAATGTAAACTGTTCAAATGTCGAAGTTCACAAAAGTTAATAATAATAAACTGCGTTAATAAAAAAAACTACGAGCAATTTTTATGTTTTGCATTTCTCCCCCCCTCCCCCCCAACCGTCGTGTCCCGTTACACCCCTATATACACTATACTGCCAAAAGTATTGGGACACCTGCTCTTTCCTGCTATATGTGGTTCTTTTCCAAACTGTTACCACAAATCTGGAAGCACTCAATTCTACAGAACGTCTTTAGATGGCGCTATAATACAATTTTGCATTCACTTAAAATTGGAAACCCAAACCTGCTCCAGCATGGCAAATCTAGTAGAACATCTTCCCAGAAGATTCTTATTATAAGTGCAAATGGAGATTAAAGGTGGAATGAGATGTTCAAAAAGCACAAAGGAATCTTATGTTCAGGTGTTCAGAAACTTTTGGCTCTACAGTGTAAGCCATATATTTAATTTTGTGCTTTTAATTGATAGTAATAATAATGTATTATTTTTTGATGAATTGTTCTCTCCAGTTTTTTTTTTACCTTATTGTTGGTCTCTTTTGAGTTCACATTGATTTGTCCAATAAAAGCGTATGTGCTCTTTTTTTGGTTTATTTTCAGTCCCTGAACTGCAGCACATGCGACATGCTTTATTTGTGTTGATTTTATTCGCATTTATTGTTTCATCATTTCCTGTGTTGTTGTTTTTTTTATGTTTCAGTTTTGTTTTTCCTTTAGTGCATGGATTCTTTGCTTGTCTTGATGGTGAGAAGTGCTGAGAAGCATGCAGTAGGGTCTTAGATAAACAATGAGCATGGAGAAAGAGTGAGACAGAGAGCGAGGTGAAGTGAGAATCAAGGTGAGTGCGTGCGAGACGGAAACGCAGACTAAAACCTGGCTCTTCTTTACAAACGAGACGTGAGAATGTCTTTACTCGAATCTGCTGCTTGATGACAACTCGAAGTCTTATTTACTGATAACATCATGTTCTGAGGTGGTTTTTAGATTCATTTATTCAACCAGGATACGTTTTATATTGAAATACAAGTTTATAAATAGATATATATATATTGGTCCTGTTATCACTTACATTATAGCAGCTCCCTAACACATGGAAAAGGTTGCGTTCATTCGTTTTTTTTCGATTCTCAATTAAAAAGCAAATTGCGAATCATGGCACCTTTATTGAAAAGAAGAAAACGGCTATTTATTGATTCAGAGCCGGACAAAACATTTATTTATTAAAATTATTCATTCAATTTCTTTACTAGCATTAACACACAGAGTGTAGCCATCATTAACTCTTTTCTTAGTTAATAATATCCACTCTGGAGCCAAACAATACATCAGATGATCCAAACTAGAGACTCATGTTCAGAGATTCAGAGAATTAAGTGTGGGATGGGGCAGGTTGGAGGAAGGGGGCGCGGGGGGGGCAGTGTGGAGTTGTTCTGCATTGAGCGTGTAAAGTTTTGTGTACGGCGTAAAACTGTAAGAGGAGGACATTAATGAGGATCCCATTTCCTCTCACTCTCTTGTCACTTTTGAGTGTAGCACATAGTGATCCATACAAACTTCTCCGAGTGAAACCAGAACTTTGGATGATGGATTCTGGTCGATTTTACAGTTCTTTTACATCCAGGTTTTCAGGAGTCCCACAAACCCACATAACTCAAACTAAAAAAAAAATAAGATGGCAAGAAACCAGAAAGGCAATGAACGCAACCTACACGGACCTGTGTTCGAATTTATCTTTAACTTAAGAAGGTGAAAAGAAAACAAAAAAAACCTGCATGTCAACAGAAACGTCATGAAACCTGACAAAGTTAAAAGTTGTTATAAAGCACGAGGGTGGAGACTCCTTCTTGTCTCTCCTTCTTGTCTCCTCTTTTTGTCAGGGGTAACGATAACAATTCATAAAAAAAATTTCTAGGCTTTTACTTATTTTAAATGTGCTCATTTGGAGGATCTTATGTTACTCTATAAACCATAACAACATGTACAGTGTTTGCCAATAGTTTGTCTTTTATGGTTTTTGAGAGACTCGTGCATGTTTCTTCTGAGTTTATGCAACAACTTTGGTATTGTAACCGTATGAAGATTTACTTTGACCAAACGCTCTTAGCGTGAATAACAGCTTTACACACTTTACACACAGTTTCGGCTCCAGACGGAACTGCATGGTGTTGAAGTATGAAATGGGAGACATGTTGGTTCACGATTCCTTTTACTTCCCGGAACCTTCCCTGCTCCAAAACAACCCCAAACCATTAAACGTCCACCTCCATGTGTGAGTGTGTGGGGGTGAGGGAGTCTGATCACATTTTCACTCCTGCTCTCCATCCTACACAAGTTCTTCTGTTAGAGACAAAAATGTCCTATTTGGACTCCACAGAACTGTCCAATTCATTGCGTATAAATAAAAGGAACACGCACGTGTCTCAAAAACCATAAAAAAGACTCGCTTGATACTCGCTGTAACAGCTGCTGCTAGAGAAAATGTATGCTTTTTCTCTGCCAATCAGAATCGAGAATTTGATAGTGCTGTGAGAAATATATTTCCACTCTATAACCCGTGCTTAGCATGCTAATGAACGGTGTGTATGTCGCCTCAGGTCGCGTGGGCCTATGGAAGGATATCTTCACCGTGTCCATGAACGACAAGTTTGATAGCGTGTACCGACAGAAGATGGGGAAGTCCGATCTCACCTTTGATTTTGGCTTGTGAACAAACCACGTGGCGAACCGGACTCAACCAATCAGACCAACCTGCTCGGCTTGACTCTGTCTGCACTGCGGCCACTCGTACACCTTTTCCGCTTTCCCTCCCTTCTTCCAGATCGATGGTCTGACTCCGCTTACGTAATTTTGTTTTCCAAACTCAATCATGAACATGTATAGCGAAGCTAAATCTGCACCGAAGTCCATGATGTAAAGATAATTTCCACTCCCTGAGCTTCATCATCAAGTGTGTTTGCAGTGTGTTTGTGTACTACAATGCATCAGCAATGCTTTAAATGCTTTAGCCTGGTGACTAGTCTGAGTAATATGCTTGGTGCATTATATAGTGTATAGAGCTCCTCTTATAGTGCACATTAATGAATTGTATATTTATCAAATATGGGAAATATGTCCTTTATATTCTATACAATGAAACCTCATTGCAAAGTCGGAGAGATATTCGGAAATGCCTGATTTCTTGCTTTTTTTTTGTTTTGTTTTTGTCGCATTCAGCCGGCCGCAGGTCTGCATCCTGGCACTGAACGAAATATTTGTAAAGCCCTTCACATTTGTTTCCTATTTATGTTGGGAAAATCCTGAAACTCAGAAATAAGTAAAAAATGTATTACAGTTTATGTTCCGATATCTGTGCATGTGTGTGTGTGTGTGTGTGTGTGTGTGTGTGTGTGTGTGTGTGTGAGCGTGAGCGATTAAAAGTGTTTGACCTCTTTAAAGACGCATTCCATCATACAAAAGAAGCAACATGGTATCTGGTGCAGGCTGTGTGTTGCATGTGGGATGATGTGTTCTGCTTCAAACTCAGAATCACCACTTCACCTCCTTAATCAGTCTCAAAGTTTAGGACAGACAGATTAAGAGTGCACAGATCAAACCACTGAACAAGTAAAAGTGTCCTGCCTGATCAACGTTCTGGTTTCCTAGTAAATAAACTGGCTAAAAAAGTGGTAGCTAAACTCATGCAGTGAAGTCTGGTGAGATATTTAGATAACAGATCGATGAGAAAGAGTGAAGAAGTCACTGGTCAGTGTTTCAGCTATAAGTGGAAGAGTTATAGGACAACTTGACATTTTTGTCTTTCTTGAAATGTAACAAAAGTAATAGCACATCATAAAACGAGATAACAGACAAAAAAAAGAATTAATGCCACATCCAGTAAGCAGATAACCAGCCAACGCAACATATATTAAAATGAGATAACCAGGAATAATAACATATCTTGAAGCAGGATGACCAGAAATAACAAATCTCAAAATGAGATAACTAGAAACCAAAACATGTCTAAAGATGAGATAACCAGATCACATTCTTGAAACAAGATAAACAGAAATAACAAGTATTGAATTGAGATAGCTCGACAAAACATGTCTAAAAATGAGATAACCAGAAATAGCAACATTTTTAGAAATGAGATAAGCAGACAAAACATGTCTAATAACGAGATAATGAATAAGGAATAAAGAAATAACATATCTGGACACGAGATAACCAGACAAAAGTCTTGAAACGAGATAACCAGACATAGAAACGTCTAGAAATTAGATAATCAGAAATCACAACACATCTTGAAACAAGATAATCAGAAAAAACAACATTTCTAGCAACAATATACCCAGATATAACAATATTTCTTTCGAGATAACCAGACAATTCATATCTTGAAATCTATCTTGAAAACCAGAAACAACATGCCTTAAATGAGATAAGCAGAAAAAGCGAGATATCTTGGAACAAGATAACCAGAAAAAAAGACCTACCTTGAAATTAGATGATCTGAAATAATGACATATCTTGAAACGGGATAACCAGACAAAACATCAAATCTTGAATAATGAGATTTCAAGAAATAACATATCTGGAAACGAGATAACCAGATATAACAAAGCGAGAGAACTAGACAGTGAATATCTTGAAATTAGATCAGCAAAAACAACACCATGCCTTAAACAAGACAACCAGGAATAAATATCTATCTTGAAATGAGATAATGAGAATCAATGACATCTTTAAATGAGATAACCAGACAAAAACAGCACATTTTATAATGGGAATACTGGGAATTAGAACAGGTCTAGAAATTAGACATCAGAAAAAACATGTCCTGAGATAACACCCCCCAAACCCAAACCCACACACACACACACACACACACACACGTCATCCATGTACAAGAGCAAAATCCAGGAATGTGATATGAACAAGGAGTGTGAAAATAAACATGTAGAAATAAACAGCAAATAAAATAAAACTTTTTTGAGACCACCTGCACTGTAAAGCGATTATTCGTTCTCTGGTTGCTAAATGAAATAAGAAGAAAAAATCATCTGATGAATACAAAATATAAAAGCAGGAAGTAGGGGAATTAAGGATTTATACACCTCTGAAGATCATAACACACGACTTTTTTGCCCTCAGTCCAGCTTTTTAATATCATGCAGGTAAATATGGAACCACAGGTTGGAGTGGAAGATCTACTGCTATAGAGCTCTAACCCTATTCGACATGAGGAACGATGACTGCAACCCAGACCTCCTCACCTCACCTACATCAGCCACCTGACTTTAATGCTCTTGTGGCTGAATGAGCACAAATCTCCACAAAATCTAGTGGAACATCTAACCAAAATAGTGGAGGTTATTATAACAGCAAATGGGGATAAGAGGTGGAATAGGATGTTTAAAAAGATACAGAAACCAATCTTATGGTCAGGTGTCCACCAGGAACATTGTCATGATGAGTATCCTAGTTCAAATGAACGGAATAGTTTAGGAAGAACCATGAAAGTCTGGTGTACCCAATCATTTTGTCCATACCTACAAATCTTAAATAACTCATTCTGCCGCTAGAGGGCAGTAGAAGGCTATCTCTGGACCGTTTCAAGACATATTTTAGGTTTAGTTCATGCTGTATGGGTCAAAAAGATAATGATGCAGTCCTAATCTCCTATCTGACCCACTTAGTGATTCCAAAACCTCTGGAGAAGTGCTGTCAGGAATATTTAGCTACACGTCCAGTTAAAATCATATAAAGTCTATCATATAACGTGTAGATTTTGCAGTATAAATAATTTCCAGAAAAACACACGCCAACTCACGAAGCAACAATTAAACCCAAGTTGAGAGACAGGAGGACGAGTCTGGGTTGTTTCCCCTCTGTCTTTCCTGTCCTCTCTCTCCATTTTGTTTCCATGCAGAAGGAGGACTGCTTTGTAATTTTAGAGCGAGTATCTTGGTGTTCCCTACGGAGTGCTGCAGAAACTCTGTGGATGTGTGAGATGCAAAGCAGTCATTCTTGTGGGGTTTTTTTTTTGCTAGTGGAAACCTACTGTGTGTTTGTGTATGCAATCTGTCAGCATGTCTTCCTCTATCCATTCGCATTTTTTGGAAGGTGCATTGACTGAGTGTTGCATGTTGCACATCGGTTACACCTGTGTTTGTGTGTGTGTGTGTGTGTGTGTGTGTGTGTGTGTGTGTGTGTGTGAGCGCGATAGAGAGAGAGAGGAGTGTGTATAATCTATTTATTACAATTGGTTTCTGAAAATATTGTTTCATAAATGTCAGATGTCTATTTGAACATCACACACACACACACACACACACACACACACACACACACACACACACACACACACAATGCATACACATATATTAGTGATGTGCATCTCCGTAACTGAGGCCGATGAGATTCGCATCTCGACGCATCTTTTTCAGAAAGACAGCAAATCAACATATCACTTAAGTGCCTTCTGACTTCTTACACGTTTTTTTCACAAACACTCCTTTGTAGTGTCAAATAAGGCCATAGGTTTTTTCCTGTTCTGGCTCTAGAAAGATGCAGCTCTACCTCTGCCATGTTAATCTATATTCTATGTAACTCTCAGTACACGCCTCGGTCTGTTTAGCATTCTACATGTAAAATATTGCTTAGAAATTATAGGGCAATTGCTTAATTACACATCTACATATACATATATATATATAATTTACCGATGCAAATATGTAAAAAATTATGGCTCGCTTTTTTTAATTGATGCATCACATCATTAAGTTTTATTCCAATGCACTGATGTGAATCACTAAATCTCACCATCACTAATTCACACTGCCCTCCGTCATCCACTCTCCCACTTTATTACAGGGAAATATGTAAATGGTAAAGGGGGCTTTTTACTTATCACATGTTCATCACAGCACAGAGACATTCTTACTTTGCATATCACAGCAATGTTATAAAACTGGGGTCGGGGTGCATGATACAGTGCCTCTAGAGCACTGAGGGTTAGGGGCCTTGCTCAAGGGCCCCAATAGTGGCAACTTGGCGATACTTTACTAAGCCTGTGCACATTGTTGCATCTGATTCCTCATCTTGTCCGAAAAGATTTGAATTTGGATGTGGTGATGTTTGTGCATTTCCAAGATGCTCTTCTGCTCACCACGGATGTAAAGAGTAACTATTATTGTTATTGTAGGTTACTTTAAACCGATCATCTTGACTTTGTCCTCTAAAGGTGTATTCAACCAATCAGCCTTCGCCTTCTGAGGTTTCTTCTTCAGTAAAGTCAAAAAGAGAGAATCTATAGCTTGGAAAATACTATCATTGATGCCAAAGAACACTGATTTGATCCACATCCTGATGTTCTTCACGTACCTCCATTAAAGCTCTGCATAGTTTTACGCATTCCTCATCAACTCCTCGGATAATCTCAGGGGTCTCTGTGTTCCTATCAAAGTGGCCAGTGAATGCATATTTAGATCTCAGTAAAGCTCTTGTGCCAAATGTGAAGTACACGTAAGTTTTTTTTTCCTGCCGCTCGGTCGTAATTGTCTTTGTCTTTGTTCCGTCTGGCTGCCTCCGTCTGACAGTTTGACTGTTCATAACGATATCCTCCACAATCTCATCCCTGCCTCCACCCAGACACAGCGTGGGGGAGTTGGGGAAAGTTTACTTTAACAGGCGAAGCCCCGCGTTCTCACACAAAACAGCTGCTATTTTTCTGACATTTTGATGCCGTTAATTTACGTCTCTTTATGCCTGGAGAGATGGGCTGCCATTGGCATTTTCTTTAACTTTTTTTTTCTTCGCTATCCAAACCCCCACCACCTCCACCACCACCTTCTCATCTGTCTGCACTCTCGCAGGATATTTAAAGCTTTAGGTCTCGCTGATCAATTATTCAAAATGCAAGGATTTGATGCAAAATAAATTGCGGCGGTTTGTCAAACGGAGAGCGCGAGCGCAAGGCGGAGATGATGTCGAGCCTCGGAGGCAGAGCCTCTTCGCCTGCAGGTAATACAATAAAATATGAGTTAATGCATTGTCTTGTCAGTACGGGCGCATTATTGAGTGGCAGAGAGGGAGAGGAGTCAGTCAGTGCCAGAACAGCCATCTGCCCGAGTCCTCTGTGAATGCACCAGTGTTAAAAGCCCAGACTCTGCCATTAGCAGCGTATACACATACACACACACACACACACACACAGGCTACGTGTTAATGAAAAGCTATGTGCTCTATTATAAGACCCACTTTGACTGACTCTTAGGGGACTAGCCACAATGGATTAGTGCATTTCAGGATGTAGGCCACTCCATACGAGACTGTGCTTTGATTATGCATGAGTAGAATAGGTGTGCGTGTGCTTGAGTGTGTGTGTGTGTGTGTGTGTGTGTGTGTGTTCATACATATGTGTGATGGGATTAGTGTACTTACTGCATGCTATGTGTTAAGGTTAGGAGCTTTCATGTCCCAGGAGTGACCCTTCCATCAAAACACACATTCCCATGGTACCTCCCGGTGGAACCAGAGTAACGTTAAACGACTTAATGCTAATCAGTAAAGTATGCTATCATAGATAACAAATATATACAAGTGAAGGTCAAACGGACCGACATGACAACAAGATTCATAATTTTGCTTTCGCCACCGTTTATCATTCAAAGTGTAGAGATTTGCTCGGGTGAAAGGAATCCTGACCCGAAATGCGCACCATTCTATACTTCATTTATTTACTACACAATTATTTAAAGAGCAAACAGTCGTCTGGAGTGATATTTATCACGGAATCGCATGCCCAGTCACTGCATCTAAATCCTATTGCACTGCTCTGGGATGAACAAAAGAATCTCCAACTAGTGAAGAACATCTTTGGCAAGTTTTACAAGAGACATGACAAAGTACAGGAATTCCGCAGAGTGTAAAATAGTAAAAAATTTAAAAAATCTGAATTTTAGGCCTGAAAAAAGTCTGAAATCCGCTGTTTTCGAGGTCTAAAATAAGTGTAATTTTCCCATGTAACGCTACCTCTAATGCTCATTAAAATGCTCCCGCAGCACTTTAGAATTTTTTTCTTTGTTTGTTTTTTTCCCATGGTGGTTTAATTTTTTCTTTCGTTAGTCAAAATATAATTCGCTGTATTACAACTACAAATAAGACCAACATGCACCAGCTAATCAGCTTTCCGTTATTGGAGCAAATCTCTCTTGGATGGTACCACAGACGTAAAACGGTTTTATTTTTCAGCTATCCGGGACTTTCAGCTAGCGATACTTGGGTTGCAAAAAAATCGATTTATATCGATGTCAATATATAGGTCTTAAATTCAATATTTAATGGTCTTAAAAAAATCTTAAACCTGCAGCAACCTTAAAAACGTGTCTCAAAATCCATTAAATACTAATTCTTCCTTGTATGTATGTACTTTATGTAATTTATCTTTATGTTAGTACATAATTCATTTATTTAGTATAAACATGGCTTTTGTAGCAGATCTGCCCATTTCATTTATTCACAGCTGCTCAGGTCACCACCATTTAATACATCAAGGCCACAAGAAATAAATTGTATTATCCCACTGTTTTCACCAAAACCCAAGCAAACAGATGATCATTTACGCCGAATCTCAAAACGAACATAATTCTGTTGTGTACTTTTATTAATTAAATAACTTGATTATTAACTATGACATCCTAGAACATTTTATTAAATTGCTCCTTCAAAATATGCCATATTGCCATATTTTTGTTTACAACCGCATGCTTTTTTACACACAATACGCTTTAAGGAGTCTTATGAGGTCAGTACAAATCACACTGTGTGACATGGAGCTAATAAACACTGGTACAACATAAATACAGACTGTACAATGATTATGAAGGTGACAGCTGTTGGATCGTAGGCTATGAATATAGAAGAAATAGGCATCATTAGCATGCGCTAGTGGTAAACAAACAAAGCAAGATGCATCACGGTCTAGCAATTATAATGTGGGCTAGCAAACAGGACTCCACCTTTATAGCTTGCTTGCCTTTTCCTGCAATTTCTCTTGATTTCATCTGCTTTCATGCAGTATCCTTTTTGAGGCGGTCATTCTAACAGCAATCTTGTACAAGTAAGACCTCGACTGCCACACAACTTCACACAGTCTTGTAGATGCTAATTTTTTAGCCTCAAACATACTAAGAAAGATGGTCATCCTTAATCACTGAAACTATCAGAAAACATTTGTGGGTCACAAAATCGTGACAATGACATCTTTAAACTTCAACAATACAACATGAGATCATCATTTAGGAGCCGTGAGCAAAGAAATCGACACAGTGGTTTTTACATTAGACAGACCAAAA
The DNA here is from genome assembly GCF_014805685.1 of Silurus meridionalis. Classification (NCBI taxonomy): domain Eukaryota; kingdom Metazoa; phylum Chordata; class Actinopteri; order Siluriformes; family Siluridae; genus Silurus; species Silurus meridionalis. Next base: position 3,218,631 of record NC_060901.1, on the reverse strand, counting down.
TCGTACTATGTATATCGACGTTAATCCATTCGAAAAATAGAACATCTACGAATAAACGTCTTCAAAATATGTTCAGAGTCCGTGAGTTAAAACTGATAATGTGAAGCAGCAGCACAGAACAGATTGAAACAAACGAAATCTTAGCAATGAATCGATCTTGATGTATCACAAGACACCTGAAAGTAATAAAAAAGTATTTGAAATATAATTTGCATATTTTCTTTTTTTTACCCTAGAAAATGTTATAGTAGAGCATTTTGGCTACGTTGACGGCATCTATGCAACTGAGAATGCAATTTTTTTAACGTTGTGTTGTCACAATTCGGCCATGTTCCTCACTTATCCAGACCATTTTATAGCAAAGGTGGCTGTTGGAAACCCTGGTCTTTTTACACATATCGCAATCAGCAAACGAAAATAAGTTCTCATTTCGCAACTTGATGACGATATTCAGACCTGCATTACGTTTTACTTAAAAACGTGTATTTGGCAGAATCTTTAATAAATGCTAAAATCCTGCTGAAGTAGAGCAATTCTTAAACTTCCGAATTTCTGGGTTACTTATTTTAAACACACATTTTACGACTCCGGAATTGATGACACCTGCCAGGAAAGTGAGCGGAAATGAGCAATAGGTGTTATTAGTAATATTTCGAGGTTATAGTGGGTGTACGTCATTCTGGAATGAACTGTACTCGGAGGGGAACTGTCAGAGTTGTGGGGGTTTTCAGTGGGGGAGTGGGGTTGGATGTTGGAGGTGTGGGTACTGGTGGGTACAGGCTGTGTAAAACTTGCACATGAATACATTTATATTCATTCCAAGTATCTTGGTGTATCCTGTTTCTGTTTTGATATAATAAAGTATATAATATCCATTGTTAAAAGCACTATTGTGGTCCCCTGGTGGTCTAGTGGTTAGGATGCGGCGCTCTCACTGCTGCGACCCGGGTTCGATCCCTGGTCAGGGAACCGACCCCAGCCACTCTTAGTGCCGGTCCCAAGCCCGGATAAATGAGGAGGGTTACGTTAGGAAGGGCATCCAGCGTTAAAAACATGTGCCAAATCAATCATGCGGAGGATCCGCTGTGGCGACCCGTAATGGGAGTAACCGAAACAAAGGTGTTAAAAGCACTATTGAAGAACAAGGAACTCATCAGTGGATGGAGGTTGCACACCTTAAAATCATTAAATCACCACTTTAAATATATTTATTATGAAGTTAAAATGTTTAAGTTTGGTGTAATTTCCTTATAATTGTAAGTTGATCCCTAATGAGCGAGGCAGTGGTGAATGTGGTGAAGGAAAAACTCCCTGAGAATTCATGAGGAAGAAACCTTGAGAGGAACCAGACTCAAAAGGGAACCTCATCCTCATTCTCAACACTGAATATCCATTCATTATAGTACCATCATTGTTGAGGTGTACTGTTCAGTAAAAGGTGCTTAAATGCGAAATGTTCATGCAAACCTGTGATCCTGAGCCATTGTAGTAGATTATTGATATTGATTACGAGGTGATTCATTATGGTACCTGGTGCTATTCTGACCACGTGCGTTACCACGTCTGCCATTTTATCATGAACAGCAAGTTAGAACAAAAGAGCAAACGTGTAATTCTGCGTGAAACTGGGAAAATCTGCCCAGATGTTTGACATGAAATGCTGCAATGACTCATTCAAGGTGTTTTTGAGTGGACAGAGCAGAAGAACCTCACTAGAAGATGACAAGAGATCAGGAAGACCTTTGATAAGCTCAACCCATGAAAATGTCGAAACTATTTGGCAAGTTGTGCATGATGATAGTCAGGCAACAAGCCACATGATCTCATTTCCACACCCACCTTACTCGCCATATTTGGCTCCTGCAGACCTCTTCTTGAATATAAAGATCCAGCTCAAAGGTCACCATTTTGACACCAATGCGGACATCCGGTGCAAATTGCTTGAAATGCTTTTTAAATAAGACTTCCAGAACACATTCCAGAAGTGGCAGGATCTCTCGCAGTGTTGTATTACCGTTTAAGGGGTTTAAATTATTTTTGAAGCTGATAGTGTGTAAGCGTAGACAAATAAAGGACTTTTTTGTAATCAGAGCAAGTCTTGAAACCTTTTGATCCCGCCCTGTACAGTCCAAATCCTTCCTCAAAAGATTTTGAGTTGTTTAGTGACTTCATGGATCACTTGCACACCTTACAGCTTAATTTTTCCGTTTGTACCGCTTGTGCTCTTTTTTAGCTTCTGTATGACCCCTGGGCATCTTCAAATTGGATGTTCACCAACAATCTAGATGTCCACAACCCCACAAGGAACACACAGTACAAGTAGAAGCAGTGTGAAGGATCTGCAGCTGCACAGAAGGCAAAACCATTTCCTGAAATGACATTCTCAGTAGAGTCCTAACGTCAGCATGAGTTGTTTTCCAGTTTTGTTTATCAGTGTCAGGCAGAGTAACTACAAAGCACCAGAGGTTTACTCTCATATTTCCTTTACATTTATTCCAAATATTAAGTAGGTTATTTTGTTTGGTTTTTTTACTCCTCATAATATAATTAAAGAATTTATTGAATTTAATCAGATTGCAAATGAGTCCCTTAGAGACATGCAGTTTTTCTACTTGCTTGTTCTGCTCTCCTCCCTCGGTTTTTCCTTTCAGAATTTTGGCACATGTAAATCTTTATGTTGGTATGCTATTCGCTTTTCTCACTCAGGCTCTTTTTCTTTTCCCTTCCCAGATATCACTAATAGACCTCTTTGTATATGAGTATGTTTGCAGTTTTATTACAGATGGGCAGTCATGCATCTCTGTGAACAGCTGCTTAGGGTAATGACTAATGAGCTAACACACACACACACACACACACACACACACACACACACACACACACACACACGTACGCATGAATGAGTGATAAAGTACTTCATCACAGATGCTTCCCTATCACATAGGCGTCACTTATCAATATTTTAGCATTATTTTTCTCCACCTCAAAAACTTCTGCCACATCACCCAAGAAGTCTTTATTTGTACATACACACACTGTTGAATGATGTCAAACAAAAGATCTCTCACATGCTGTCCCATTCAACGCGATTGCATTTCCTGGACCTTCAAAGTGATTGTTAGAACAAGGTCCTTGAGACTGAGGTGAATGAAAAGACAGTGTTTACCTTGAGGGCAAGCTGTAGCAGTTCTAGGCCATACCATTTGGGCTCTTTAATGCCACAGACACCCTTTAAAGTCTAAGGTTCACACTATGCGATTTTGGCCACGATTTGATCATCTGAGACAAATTGTGCAATTTTTATTTCTATAATCCTAGGCTAAAATCTAGGCTGAGTCGATCATTTTTTCCTCTGACTACCATCAAACCAAGAACCAACAGGAGCGCCAAACCCAATGACGTAAAGTTTGCTCTGTAGACTTGCAAGTCTATTTTGCCTAGCCATAACTTGCTCTTCGTTTTTTTCTGTTTTTAATTAGGCGCTAAAGTTTTGTTTGCTGCTAGCTTCCATTAGTGAGAGAACACGTGTCTCACCGTGTCACAGATTGAGGACATAAAAATTCGGACGAGTTTTTTTCTTGTGTGTGTCAGTTTTTGACTGACGTACAATATGACTTTATGACAACTGACATTCTACAGTGTGACACGGGGATCATGTGGTGAGCAGGTGCTGGCCAAAAGACTGCTATATAGACTTGGATGGCCTGTTTTAGCCCACCGTATTGTTGAGGTGTTCAAGCTCTTTGGGAAACTATTTAATGTAATCCAAAGTACTAATCTCAAGTCTAGTTCTTGGGCAAATAAAAAATAAATTAGCCATAGCACGTGATAGCAGGAAGATACAGGCAGTCAACACTGGTCTGTCTCATGGAACTGAGCTTTCTGGACTTGGTGTCACCAAAGGCTAATGGAATGGGTTCTGCTCATCCATCTGGAACGCAGCTATTTGGTGTACTTGGATAACCTACTTGTACAAACCCCTGGTGTCAGTATTTGCACCAAAGTATTTGCACCAAAACACTACAATACATTAACCCTATAAAGGGCAATCTCCTCCAGTGTGAAGTCCTCTTCCACAGCGTCAGCAGTGAAGGTGTGGCTCTTGATAACATGATGAATAAGGCAGACATAAAGCAGCCAATTACCTTTCTGTGCATGCCAATTTACTAAAGACCAAGACTATAAGAGGCAGGTTCTCGTGCTGTCAATGAGGCATTCAGGTACCTCAAGGACATGTTTGTTGCAAGCCATCTCTCATTTAAGAAAGACTTTTACCTCTAAAGAAAAAGAACAAAAGAAAAGTGCTTTATACTTGTTACATGTACTTGCAGCAATGTTAGAATGCTGGGGTTAGCCATGTTACATGGAGGACAGAGGTTTAAGAGCTTTGCTCATGGCCCCCAAGAATAACATCCAGGAAGCCCCGACCTTTTGGTCAGTAAGCTAGAGCCTTAAACACCGAGCCACCACTTCCCTAACAAGTTCCTATGCCACTTTTCCAGAAGCAGAACTCCAGGAAGGTAAAGGCTCTCCAGCAGGTAAAGGCTCTCCAGTGTTCTTGCCCAATGAATCTCAGAAATCTTACTGCATTTGTTGCATGACTACTATTTATATCAAAATTGATATAACTCTCATTGCCAAAGGAGAGTTGTTTAATAGTCTAAATAAACAGAAGGAGGGTTTTTTTTGTACAAACTACATTCAGTTCCTAGTTCTGAACCCCAGGATGCCACCAATCACTGGAATATCTGACTGCAGGTCTCTTATTTTCTATCAGTTCCACTCGAGTCTGTGTGTGTCTCGACTAATTCATTGTGATAGCTGAGGTTACAAAATGAAAAAAACAGAGGCCAGGCCTTGATTTTGTTCTCCTCACGTACAGAATAACATCGATGTTTTGATCAGGAAGGATAGTGTCGCTCACACAAACACCTACACACTCACAATGACAACACATACACAAATCTTCACACTTACAGACCGCAGGACATGATCCTTGTTTAATTATGGTTGTCGTTGGCACTGTTAGCTTCAGCCATGCAAGCGTTCGAGTTCTGTGGCCATAGAATTCGCAGTTCCACAAAGACACAAGCGCGCACACAAAGGCAAACAGACATGCAGACATTGCGACTGGCAGAATGCCAGGTGGAGACTGAACCCTGCCAGGATACAACCACTTAATGAAAATCTGGCATCCACAAGAGCTAGCAAGTGAGAGAAATTGAGAGTAAAGGGAATACATGTGATGAAGGGATGAAACACGATAGTGAATGAGAGATTAGACGAGATCTCCGTCTTTCAGCTCATTAATTGTTCAAGATATTCTCCTCGTCCTCCTTGGTGAATTGAACACACTACTAATTACCTTCTAATTCAGGAACTTTTGGGCCTGAAATCGAATTTCTATCCATCCTAATAAATTCCTTCTCATTCAATCGAAAAAGGAGAAAGAAATCAAACACTGAGATCTCTAGTTTCCTCTCATTTTTCCACACTGAGGCGCAAAGCTTACTTAATGCAACTGTAATTGTTCTGTTTGTTGGAAGCATTTGAAAGTCTTATTACAAGGAATCAAGTATACCCCTCCTCTCCTTCCTTCCTGCTACATATACACACCTTTTCCTGTCCATGAAAAAAAAAGGGATCGTCTTCCTTGGGCGATGCCGATGCCAAGGTGAAAATGCATGATTATACAAGTCATTTGATCACCCAGTCACAGGGGCCCGCTTCTCATTTTGCACTAACTTGATGGTGGGGGGTTGAGTTGAGCTGTTGGTGGCAACTGACAGCACATCTGGGAGGAGACACTCATTTTCATGCTGATTTGGCGGCGGACCTAATAAGGGTTCAATTAAAACTGGAGTTCTTTTGGGCGACTGTGAGATGTGATTACCCAGGAGCCAGCAGGGTGTATATATAGTATCTGTTCCTTTTTCTTTGAGGCTTGTGCGGTTAGGCCTGAGGGACGAGATACACTTACACTGGCCGTTCCTGCCAACTTCCCACCCACAACTAGAGCCACTTGATTCTTCATTCTACTCCACTGATGAGGCTTTTGTCTACTGCTGGATCGGGGTTTTGAAAAATATCCCCAGAACAAGTTCTCCATATATCTTCAAATTTCTGCTCCTCCATCTTCATCCATCTCTCCTGTGAGAATGTTTGTGAGATTTTGTGATCATGCAGTGGTGGTATTAGTTCTTTACTGGGGAGCTGATCCCCTTTATGCTGCCAAAACAGTCCTGACCAGTCGAATGTTAGCAGCAGGAACTTCTTCAGCAGTTTGAGCTACAGTAGCCCGTCTGTTGAATCGGACCACATTGGCCAGCCTTCGCTCCCACGTGCATCAGTGAGCCTCGACCACCCATGATCCAGTCGCCGGTTCACCACCGTTCCACCCTTGGACCACTTTTAATAGATTCTGACCACTGAAGACCAGGAACATCCCACAAGAGTTGCAGTTTTGGTGATGCCTTAACCCAGTCGTCTAGCCGTCACAATTTGTCCCTCATCAAACTCGCTCAAATTCTTACGCCCATTTTTCCTGCTTCTTACCTAACTCAACTTTGAGGAAAAAATGTTCACATGTTGGTGTGCTAAGAGTCTTTTTTACATAAACTGAGTTGATTAAGTGAAGAGTCTTGTGACAAAAATTACAATAGAAACATTCTAGTCATAATAAATCATAGTACTTTGGATACTTAAATACATTTGAAGGCAAACACACAGATAAATTAAACGTTTAAAGGGACACTTTTACTTTTACTGCTATAATATTTTACAGAGTGGGTCCCTACTTTTACTCAACTACATGGTTTGTGTACTTCATCCACCACTGTGATTATCTGTGTGTTATATTTCATTTCCAAGTCTAAGAGCATTAAAAGACATGAAACCCAAGCTGAGGCCAAGAGTATTTGGCCTTACTCAGATCAGAGTCAACCTGTAGGCAATGACCAGTGTGTTCCATCTGTTCAACTACTACCGAGATGCACAGACAGCAGAGTGTGGTATTTAAGACTTATTACAAATGAAGCAGAAAGTATGAAACAATGGGAGACAGAGAGAGAGGTAGAAAAAGTTTAGTGGGCAAAAGATTACAAGGTGTCAAGTCAAGTCAAGTCAAGTCAAGTCAAGTCAAGTGTATTTTATTGTCATTTCAACCAAAAGCATTTGGTACACACTGCAAAAACTCCTCAACTAGTCAAGAATTACAATCTTATTTCTAGCCCTAAAAATCTTAATCTCATTTTAAGAATAAAATACTATGAAAAAGCAGATCGCAAAAATTATTATGATTGATTTAAGAGTATTTATCTTTTTTTTTACTTGGGTAATAAAGCTTAAAGTTTGTTCTTTTATCTGCAAATTGAGCTTAATTAACATCTTTTAAAACTTTATTTTAGCTGTAATAACTGGATTTAACATTGCTCAGTAAAAATGCTCAGTAATCACACTTAGGACTTTTTTTATTTATTCCAAATGCTTGTTTTATGTTAACGCCAACACATTTATTTACAACCTAATAGCAAATTATAGAGGCTGCAAAATTAAGTCACCACACTCTTTCCAAACATTATCTAGTATAGTTATTATGTTTTGGAACTTTGTTCTTTAGACAACCTTGATTGTCTAACTTTTCACTAAGTTGTTTTGTAGTTTAATTTCAATTTCTCATGTTGAATATGTTTTTCAGTGTTCAGTAACGACAAAATACATTCAGTTATGTTTTATGTTGCAATACGTCTTCATTTGAATGAATAATTGTTGACGGTAAGCATGTATCGCTGGTCTCGATTTGAATAGTAATCGTGTTTTTAGTTTAAATGCTCCGTCTCATTTTAAGACAGAATATATAATGATTGTGATTCTTAAATTAAGAAGAATTCTCTTGTTCTCTGGAAAAGAATTTTTTACACAAATTAAAAAAAGCAAACTGTTTTTAAAAAGATATGTTTTCTGATTTCAAGAAATCTTAGCAAGTGAAATTATCTTTCTGCACTGGCAGAACATTTGACTTGTTTCTAGTCTGTACCTTCTCAAATCATGCTTTTATTTCTTATATTTAGACGGTTATTTTTTGCAGTGCAGAACACAGTGAAATGAAACAACGTCCCTCCAGGACTGAGATGCTACATAAATAAAGTCTAAAAAGATACAAGGCCACAGATGAAGTCCCTGATGGTAATTTGCAGGTAAAAGAACTAACTTTAAGCTTTACTACCTAAATATGCCAATTTCTTTTTAGCATTCCTATGAGAAGTAAGTAACTGTGTGCCACATGCATGTTCCCAGGTTGGAAAAGTCCCACTAAAAGTAGTAATGGAAAGTAAGAAAAAATGTTGGACTTGTGAATTCAACAGCACGTGGTATAGTACAGTATAGGAGAACCGTAGCTTGACTTGTTAGCAATTTACGTATGAGATGACGAGCATGATGATGTTGACGGTAGTGTTATTGTGATATTTGAGCTCTCTTTACGAAGAACTGAAATATGGGTAAATTACATTTATGTATAATGTTAAGGACAATGAACAGGTCTTTGGTGTGGCATTCACGATGTAGAGACATCGGTAACAACATGAACCCAAAGAGGATTGAAAGAAAATGAGATGACAGCTTTACATTAGTTTGGTTTGTCATTAATGTCAAACAGGAGGAACAGCATCCCCTTGCATCCCCCCATCATGTCCCGTCCTTATCAGTAAAAAAAAAAAAAAAAAACTTGTTTTCATCAAGGACTTTTGCTAACTTTGTGTCTGGCAGTCAAATTTTTCTCGACGAGTTTTTGACGAGGCTCATGGGTATAAGCAGTGACAGATTCATTTCCGCAGCCTCTAATTGCTTTCAGCTCTCAACCAGGTCTCTCATTAGTCTACATTTATAGCACAAATACTGTAAACTCCGACAGCTGGCCCCAAACTCTCAGCAGCTCAGAAGCTGATGACATGCTGCCGTTCAAGTGGGCTTTGTGCATCAATAACTGCCTTACAGAGCCATTATGTTCTGTTTAATAGCAAAGTGTTTGTGTAAAGTCAGGATTGAATATAGTGTGAAGGTTACAGGTATAGAGAGGGAAAAAAAAAAAATCTGGTTCTGCTCCCGGTTCCTTGACACTGGATGAAGTTCACTTGGGTGAGCAATTACCTGGATGATAGACACCTAAGCCTGAGAAAAACTTGGACTGTTTGACATCGGATTAAATATACCTGAATATTAGTGGCTTTGAGAAATTGTGCATTTTGGGAACCATCTCATATTTAAAAAAAAATTTGGAATCTTGGAAACATAACAGCACCACTAGGAATGTATTGAGAAGGAAAGCCTGAAGTTCCTTCCTATAGATTCATATAAATGATCAGAAAACAGTGAAATAGCCCAACATATAATCTTCTACTTTTTCTATTGATGAGAACTTTTGATCAATTCCTTGCTCAGTTATAACTATATTAGGACCTCTTCTGCAACTTGCCCTGTAATGTGGATCAGAAATAATTCAACCCAAATGCCCTGATGCCCTTAGTTTGGTTGATCATACAGGCCTGAAGACATCCGACCAGGAATCATCAGAATCATCTCTCCATTCCACCCTTCTCTTTCCGCTTGGCACCATCTGGTTTCTGCTCTCCTGTCCGTCTGTTTTTTTGAGGACGGAGCAGGGGAAATTGGCGCTAAGTGGAAATATAGCATGCACATGACAGAGGGAACAGTTTTAATTAAAATGTTTGCCCAGAAAATAATCTCGCGAGTAGCCTCGTTAATTACGACTAATTCCTGCGAAGGTAGAGCACACAAAGGAGTTGGCTCACGCTGTGCATGGGGTGTCTTTGCCATGGAAACGGGAAGGGTCCAGTTTTTTTCTTTTGCGTGTTTAATCTCCCTACGTAAAAACGGAAGTGGACCAGCTTCCAGCCTCCTTTGTTCTTTGTTAAAGCGGTTTGTTTGGCCACCCGATGAGTTGACTTTGTTGTTAATTGGGTCATTGCCTTTGCTGAGGCGTGCTGACTCTCAGACCCTGATGCGACGGTCCAGCTGCGATCACAGTCACTGCCGAACCGACAAAGTGCGAAGGCACACACATGGTGCTTCAGCAGGCGAGGGATTATGAGATTTTAAAGAGACATATTCAGAAGCAGAAAAGCGGTGGCTAAGCCAAGCAGCTAAACGTGAAGGCAAGTTAAAAGTGTGAGTTTGTCCGTAACAGAACACGCTACAGGTTTATGACGCCTCCGCCTGGATAAACAGCCACCGGTTTGTCTTAGAACCCTTTGCCACAATACATTCAAAAGTTTTTCAAGTATCCAGGTGAGGTATGAGGTGACGTGGCCTCAATGTGACACCCGTAAGTTCACCTTTCCTCGTCTCGTCTTCATAATCAATCCAATGAGCCGGAGATCAAACAAGAGATCGACTTAACAGCACGATGTAATTAGCCTTGGCTCCAACTGAGCTCTGTGCTAACGCAAGGCCGGGACGTGCTCCGACTGCAGATGTGCGCATGTACTGTAGCTCACAAGGTTGTTTCCTTGCCAGATGTATATGAGAGTATAGAGCCATGTATGACAGAACATAGCAAAGACTTAGTATTTAAGTACATTTTTCAAGGAGGAATTATACATAGTGTGCCAATGTGCTGCTAATGCTAATGGGTTTATGCTAGCAAAGTGAAAATAATTTTTTCAACTCTACAATAACATTTTTAAATGCAAATTGTTCAAAAATATCTGTTTAACCGTGCAACCAAAATCGTACCATTTTACAAAGTCCCCCCTTGTGAAAACCCCCATGTAATAAATTCAAGAAGAACGTTATTGCAAATGTTTTCCAGGTTCTCTTGTTTCCTTCACAGCCCCTAACCATAATATGAGCAGGACTGGCTATGCTAATATTTTGCCCTGATTGCATGTGCAACGGACCAGCAGTCTATCCAGGGCGTTAAAAGACTCATGAACAGCATTTCCCTTTCTGCTGTATATTAACTGCTGGCCTCCAGCTAATAACAAACGCTTGCACTTTAATGCAATTAGTTGAAATTCTAGCAGATGTTAGAGCATAAATACAGCTTATTTGCACATTATTGCCATTTGCACAATTGCATTTACTGTAATCCACTGCATTGTATTGCATGCATAATGCGCTTTACCACTGCCTCAACCTACTGCACCATAATTCTTATTTATTTGATTGAACCCGAATCATGCTGTTTCCTTCAACCTGTATGTGGTTAGATTATATGTTTTGCATCATAACCTGATTTATTTAATTTACAATATTTGCTGTTTGCACTACTGGTTAGAGGCTAACTGCATTCCATTGCTTCAGTGCTTGTACTGTGACAGTTACAATGATGTTCCACCAAAACCTACTTTACTCTACCATTGTAGAAAACCTTCCACACTAACCGCATTCCAAATCCAGGTTCATGGTCTTTGAGTTTAACCCTTGACAGCAACCTCATGGATCCTCAGGCTGTTTATGTGGAACTATCTTCAGCTGTAGTGGGTTTCCTCCAATTGAAGAAAATTCCAACCAGAAGGAGGATGGATCAGGCAAATCCATCCAATCACCAACATTTTTTTTCGCATTTGCAAACATGACGAACATGACTGTACACAGAGTTGTTCTATTCTCAGAAATGCATATATATGTGTTTCACTAAGTTTGCATGAATGCACTAATCTACACTAGTAACAAGAGGTCGGCCGATAGTAGATTTGAAACTGAATGAAAAAACAAAAGTAACTCTATGTAAAATATTACTGAACTTTATTACAAAAATAAAATATAAAATAACAGTACAGAAAATGTTATGAAAATGTGCTAAATAAAAGAAATATATTAATTATATTATTATTTATATAAGTATATATATTAATATAATTAATATAATAATAAATATATTAATAATATTTATTAATATATTAATTATATTAATAAATATACTTATATAAATAATAAATTATAATGAATAAATATAATACAGCGCTCTTCGTGCAGCACGCAGTCTCACAAGCGAACGGCACGTGGCATCAGTAATTTGCCTCTAGAGGCTGCTCTCGTAATTACAGCGGACCTTCTTAATGTCGGACGCGCTCCGGAAAAACTATCCGTATGAATTTTACTGATAGTCGATAGTTTCAGTAATCAACTATTGGTGCAGAGTAATCGGCAAAAGCGATTAATCGGGTGATCTCTACTAGTAATGATATCAAATGACATCATTTGTTTGCCCAGACCTGGAATTCAGATGTAACTTATTCTGCAATCTGTCATATTACTTCAATATAATTTCTATGTTTTTTTTAGGGTTTTTTTGAAGGAAGGAAGGAAGTGGTCTATTATGTTGTCACACCAGCAAAGAGTCTTCAAGTGATTTGCCCATTTTTTTTCCTCTCAATGACCAGCAGAGCAACTGCTCATACAGTTTTGTCTCATTGTGTTACTGGTGTTCGGCTTCAATCATATTCGGCAGGAGAAGCTTTCAGCAAAGTGATTTATGGCTTTGTTTATTTCCATCTATAAAAAAAAATAACATTTCTTAAGGTAATAGGAATACATTAGACGATTTTAATGCATCAAGTTTGGTTAGGTCATGGCTTCACCACGTCACTAAATCTGAGAAGCAGAGATTCTAAGAGCTTTTGTTAATGGGAAATGAATCATGATCATCCTTTTTACCAAAAAGACCTCTAGTGCATAAAAAAGATCATACAGTACAAATTAATGCAATGGTACACTTTTTGTCTGTGTCTTTCTCCAGATATCCATTAATGTATTTAGTAAAAAAAAAAAATGAACCCCACCTCTGTATCTACTGAAACATTATAAAAAACTCTTTTTTAAAACAAAAAAAAAATCTGACAGTTCCTGAACCTCAGCTACATCACCAAAATACTTTCAGCAATCAGGCTCAACATGTACAGGACTGATCATTTGTTGTTGCTTGTTTGTTTCTATATCGATGTGATTTTTGTTTTTTCTTGCTTGTTTTTTTTTTTTTTAAGCAAGCAGCTTCATTTAAACAGCACCGACCAGACGATTGCTAATGGTGAATAAAGGAACCTTGTCAGTGTATCACACTGATTTGATCACTCAAACCTCAATGTTCAGATTTACATTTGATGTACAAGGATTTGCAATTAGTGATTGGTTCATATCTAGAAATATTTTTACTGCCTTCAACTAAATAGCCGTCATGATTAGATGTGATTGGCCAAACAGAACAAAGGCTCTGCTACAGAAGTTACGATGACTTGTGTTCTCTCTCTTGTGTTCTCTCTCTCTCTCTCTCTCTCTCTCTCTCTCTCTCTCTCTCTCTGAAACTCCTGCAGCCAGATTTTCTCTTCTACTAATCAATTCTGCTACAGTATGTTTCCAGCACTCAGTTTGAAAGGCTGAAATTATTTGCAGGGTTCATCAAATAATGAGCTTCTAATGTACATGTATGTCTCTGTAACTGTAATCAGACAGTTGCAATAAACCTAAACGTAATGAAGCAACCTAACCTGATTGATTGAAGTAATCTAACCTAAACAAACTTAATGAGGTTACCTAACCAAACCTAATAAAGTAACCTAACCTAATGTAGTAACTTATCCTAATGAAATAATCTAACCTAAGAAAATAATCTAATCTAACCTAATGTAGTAACTTTACATAACCTTATTAAGTAAATTAACCTAATGAAGTAACCTAATGTAATTGAATGAAGTAATCTAGCCCAAGATAAAGAAGTACTCAAACCTAACCAAATGAAGTCATCTAACCTAATCTAATCTAATCTAACCTAACATAACCTAACCTAATGTTACCTAAGGAAGTTGTCTAACCAAGCCTAACCTAATGAGGTAAACTAATCTAACCAAACCTAATAAATTAACCTAACCTAATGAAGTAATCTAATCTAATCTAACCTAACCAAACCTAATAAACTAATCTAACCTAACCTAATCAATTAATCTAAGATAACCTAACAAAGTAATCTAACCTAATAAACTAACCTAATCTAACCAAACCTAACAAACTAATCTAACCAAACCCAACAAAATAATCTAACCTAATTAACTAACCTAATCTAACCAAACCTAATAAACAAATCTAACCAAACCTAACAAACTAATCTAACCAAACCAAATAAACTAATCTAACCAAACCTAATAAACAAATCTAACCAAACCCAACAAACTAATCTAACCAAACCTAATAAACTAATCTAACCTAATTAACTAACCTAATCTAACCAAACCTAATAAACTAATCTAACCAAACCTAACAAACTAATCTAACCAAACCCAACAAACTAATCTAACCTAATTAACTAACCTAATCTAACCAAACCTAATAAACAAATCTAACCAAACCTAACAAACTAATCTAACCAAACCAAATAAACTAATCTAACCAAACCTAATAAACGAATCTAACCAAACCTAACAAACTAATCTAACCAAACCTAATAAACTAATCTAACCTAATTAACTAACCTAATCTAACCAAACCTAATAAACTAATCTAACCAAACCTAACAAACTAATCTAACCAAACCTAACAAACTAATCTAACCTAATTAACTAACCTAATCTAACCAAACCTAATAAACAAATCTAACCAAACCTAACAAACTAATCTAACCAAACCAAATAAACTAATCTAACCAAACCTAATAAACGAATCTAACCAAACCCAACAAACTAATCTAACCAAACCTAATAAACTAATCTGGCCTAATTAACTAACCTAATCTAACCAAACCTAATAAACTAATCTAACCAAACCTAACAAACTAATCTAACCTAATTAACTAACCTAATCTAACCAAACCTAATAAACTAATCTAACCAAACCCAACAAACTAATCTAATCTAACCAAACCTAATAAACTAATCTAACCAAACCTAACAAACTAATCTAACCAAACCTAATAAACTAATCTAACCTAATTAACTAACCTAATCTAACCAAACCTAATAAACTAATCTAACCAAACCTAACAAACTAATCTAACCAAACCTAACAAACTAATCTAACCTAATTAACTAACCTAATCTAACCAAACCTAATAAACAAATCTAACCAAACCTAACAAACTAATCTAACCAAACCAAATAAACTAATCTAACCAAACCTAATAAACGAATCTAACCAAACCTAACAAACTAATCTAACCAAACCTAATAAACTAATCTAACCCAATTAACTAACCTAATCTAACCAAACCTAACAAACTAATCTAACCAAACCCAACAAACTAATCTAACCTAATTAACTAACCTAATCTAACCAAACCTAATAAACTAATCTAACCAAACCCAACAAACTAATCTAATCTAACCAAACCTAATAAACGAATCTAACCAAACCTAACAAACTAATCTAATCAAACCTAATAAACTAATCTAACCTAATTAACTAACCTAATCTAACCAAACCTAATAAACTAATCTAACCAAACCTAACAAACTAATCTAACCAAACCTAATAAACTAATCTAACCAAACCTAACAAACTAATCTAACCAAACCTAATAAACTAATCTAACCTAACATAATCAAGTAATCTAAGATAACCTAACGAAGTAATCTAACCCTAACCTACTGAAATAATCTAATCTAACCAAACCTAAGCTAACTGAATGAGTAACTCAATCTACTGAAGTAACCTAACATTAATTGAATAAAGTAACTCAAGCCATGACATAACCAAACCTGGGCCCATGAAGTAACCTAAACTAACATAACAAAATAATCTATATTACACTTCAAATTAAAACTTTCAATAAAACTATTAAACACGAAGCATCTCCTTAACAGAGTATCCATCTAGCAGGCTTTAGCAATGACTGGTTAAGAGTTCTCAGCATTTTTTACAGAGAAAAATCAAAAAATTTCTGCCAAGTGCATTTTCCATAAAAGAGTTCAGTGTGTTTAGTAGTTACATTCGTCTTTGTTTGAAGTTTAAAGTGGTTGAAATTCATTTGAATTTGTAAAGCACTTTTAACATTGCACTCAGTCCCAAAGCAGCTGCACAGAAGTACATAGATTACAAACGTACATTTTTTAAACATGTAATATTTTCTCTATAAATTCAACACTGAGGAGGAGCCAATAGTGACAGTGGAAAAGGAAAAACTCCCTAAGATGGTATGAGGAAAAAACTGTGAGAGGAACCAGACTTGAAATGGAACCTCATTCTCATCTAGGAGACCCCAAATGTCTATTCATTATAATTCCTTATTGTTAAGTTTATCAGCTGTTCACTGATAGACACAAAACTGTTCATGTCCACTGCAGCCCTGAGGCACTGTAGCATAGTGTTTGTATTACTTACAGTCCAATTCCTCTTCATGGTTCTTTAGACTGTTCATATGAAGAACCTTCTCAGACTGTGGTTTCTAATTGAGCAGACCTCAAAATGTAGGGCGTCTTGAGGAAGTGAGAAGATCGCTGCCTAATTCCTAAAGCCTCTTTTCTTCTCACGTTCATATTAATGTCCACGTTACGGCTCTTAATAAGATCCAGAGGGTACAAGCTGCTCTGTAGCTTTGATTGACAGGTGTGAGCATACATTCAGATGAAAGTAGACAAGGTTCTGTCCCGAGGCAACTCGGAGAAGCGCTGACACCTGTACTGACCTTCTCTCAGCAACAGAGGAGAAAACATCAAATGCTGAAAGGTACTGTAAATGTGGTGTGGTCAAAAGTATTGGGACACCCGCCTTTTTTCCAGTTGCATGTGACACATGAATTTTTTCACGTCATGTATTTTTTTATTTTATTAAAGGATAAAATAAAGCAAAAGGAATTGCACAATAAGTCCAAAAGTATTGGGACACTAACTTTCCACCCATTTCTTCTTCTTGGAGTGGAAGATCTCCTCCTATAGAGCTCTTACCTCAACCCAGAACTCACTAAAGAAAACTTTCTGACAATTCTAAAGCTTTGAGAGTGGAGACTCCTTCCATAAATCCTAAATAAACATCTCTTAAACCACATCGATGTTTGAATCAGTTGTTAAACAACACGGTTGTGAATCAGTGCGATTTAGCAGTTACTATAGTAACAATTACTATGGAAAATGATACATTGCTATAGAAAAATTCAACAGTGCAATAATGATACTCCACATCAATTCTTCTTCTGAAAGACGTTCAGTAGTGTTCCCCTGAATCTAAAGCAGATTTGAGGACTCTTTAAATATACAGACAATGTACACTACAGATTCAAGGCGTATACTGCTCAGTCCTGCTTCTGCATTATAGCATGCACTTAAGAGAACACACACACACACACACACACACACACACACACACACACACACACACACACACACACACACATTATGCACGCATACAAACACACACACACACACACACAAAAAAATCATCGCTCGCATGCTTTATGAGTCATTGGAGAAATTATTCGCTGCACAAATATAGTTTACATCTTCCCTTGTATCTCATTAGTCCCCACCAGAAGAACAGAAACACACTGAATAATTTTGATTTCTAGATGTTCCAGCTAATTATGTTGTTTGGAGGCAGCCTGCTAGCAGCAGGACATCATTTTAATTTGTATCGTTCTAAAAACTCCATTAAAATAAAACCAGCCGAAAAAAAAAAAAAAGTTATTTCCACAGCAGATTCATTTTTATTTTCTTCTCCAAAGCCGAAAAGCTGGAAGAAGTGGCGTATGGTAATTGAATGTAAAATAGGTCAAATTCGTATTATTAAATTATGAGTCATTTTTTTTACAAATTCAAAAGGCGAGATGCAAATATAGAGTCTCTTGAGAAATGCATCATTGATTTTTTCTCTCTCTCTTTTTTGTAAACATGAATATGAGATTCCTCAAAAGTGCTTATTTCGGTTTGATTGTGTTTGCATGAAGGTTAGTGTGAGGTGATGCTGCACAGAGTTTATTGAGGAAACAATGTTTGGGACGTAGTTAGATTTTTTTTGTTTTTAGCTTTTAATTGGAACGACTCGATTGGAGAATTGTAAAAACAAACAAACAAATAAATAAATAAAGTTTGTTTGTAGTGATGCTACTCTCTGGATTTGAAAACTGAAGTGGGTGTGGCATAACCTGGTTTTCCCCCACCATTGGAAACCTCTAGCAAATTTTGACCTTGTGCTTAAACCTCGGTCATTTAAAGCTGTTTGTCCCATAACGCCCCAAAAATCAGACCAATGAACCTCTGCCTATATACAGTATATGTCATATTGGGCTGTCAAAATGAAGCGTTAACGCAAATTCATTTTAACGGCACAAATTTTATTAACGTGCGACTAGTGCACCATTTTGAATATAAATATAAATAAATGAGTATAAAAGAGGCAAAATTAAAACCTTCAATACATTTATTCACAAAGTCCTTTCTTTAGTCGGATATATATAAAAAAATTAAAAACTACACCGAAAAATAATTTTTAATCACTAAACATTTGTTTTAACGATCGCGCACCAAAATCCACTACGACTCACACATCCGGCAATTAAAACCGTCCGTGTGGAAACATAGCAAAAATTCTGTTTGGTGTCAAAATTCAAATTTTATTCATCACATACACACAGAGTACGACATGCAGTGAAATGCTTTAAACAACTGCTCAGCATTTAAGTACAAAGGGAATAAAATTTAAGGATATAAAAAATTATAAATAAATAAATAAATAAATGAATAAATAAATAAATAAAACATTAAAATAAAGTAGATCCTGATGATTTACGTCATTTCGAACGCCATAATTACTTAAAAACATTTACAAGAATATATTTGTCTTCATGCTCTATGTTGAGTTCATTTCACTAATAATAAAAATACATTTGCAATAAAAAAAAATCCATATTTTTCCATGTTGATTCGAGTATAAAAAACTTGTAAAGTATTCATTTAAGGAACATTTCAAACAGATAAAAATCGACATATAAAAATATGACATATTTCTGCAAACGGTGGTCAGAATCCAGTGGAATTATAACATATACATATCACATATTCAATGTAATCAAACATGAAATGAGCCAACGAGAAATCTACAATATGGCCAACAGTACTGGGGCACACAACTTTTTATTTTTTTTACCCATATCTACTTTTCCCCCAAAACTGTTAGCACAAAGTCGGAGGCACACAATTGAATAGGATGCTTTCCGATGATGTAACATGAAATGTTCAATTCACTTGAGTACTAAGAGACTCAAACCTGATCCAGCATAAAGCCAGCTCCATGATGATATGCTTGACAGGGATTAGGGATCTACTGCTATAGTGCTCTGAAATCAAACCAAGAGCTCCAGACCACATTTATCCTACACCAGTATCTGCCTTTACTAACCCACTAGATGAGTGGAGCTTATTATAAGAGCAAATGGGGATTTAGTGTGGAAAGTGATGTCCAAAATAATGTTATGGTGGTGTGTCCACAAATCTCTGGTTTATACAGTGTACTTTTGTTGCATCTCACATTCACTTTGAACTTTTCTGGTAAGCTTTGTTTTTATAATAATAGGGAAAAAACCCTATTCATATCTGATTAAAACACATGATGTTTTCTTATTGAAGATTCCTATTTGGTTACATCCCATACACACCCTGATAGAGAGAGAGAGAGAGAGAGAGAGAGAGAGAGAGAGGAATAACATTGTGTCAGCACATTCGAAAGGTGCACATTTCCCCACACATACACATATTTATATTCATATTCATGTTCATCTGTGCTACTGGTGCATGTTTGTCCAGAGAGTCTGGTGTATGAACAAAAACAGGCTCTCGGACTGAGAGAGGAGAAACCAGTCCATCTCTCTCTCTCTCTCTCTCTCTCACTCTCTCACTCTCTCTCCCTCTCTCTCTCTCTCTCTCTCTCTCCCCCTGTCTCTGTCTCTCGCTCTCTGTCTCACACACACACACACACAAATCCCAACTGCTCACTGCTGTAATCCACAAACACAACATAAAGACAACATCTGAGTGCTGGATGGGATGAGGCCTACACACACACACACACACACACACACACACACACACACACACACACACACACAGTTACCGCTTTCCTTCCGAGCTGCACATATTCGGAGGTACGTGCCTGTCTCGAAGCTAGCCTGTTTTAATAACTGATTTCCCATCTGAACATGGTTTGAAATGTGGACAGACGGTTCTCACTGCTTTCCCGGTTATGCAAAGGGACTACGATGGAGACGCCTTCCGAGATTTTTGTGTAGATTTCTTGGTCGGAAAAAAAAGAGAGATAGAGAGAGAGAGAGAAAAACTTTTTTTTCTGAGTTTATCCACAAAAACAGAATTAACGCCGTTATGTGATGTTATATCACGGCCTATATATTAGAAGCAGTGGCATCGTGGCTGTGCTTTTGCTTTTTTTTTCTTTCAGCAAGCTAAAAAAGGACTCTTCTAATAATTCTAATTAATTGTTGTGGAAAAGTTCAAGACCCTCAAAACAAAAAACAGAAAATCCACAGAGTGGAAGGAAAAATACCTGAAAACCAATAGTGCCTTGAAATCTGGTTGGACAGCTGAATTCACATCTGTGTAGAAAATATAAACACAAAATGGAGTAAGAAGTTTGTGGACTCCTCAACGTCAGTGCTGAACATCCTGTTCCAAATTCCATATTCGCTGATGTAATAAGCTTCACTCTTCACACTCATTTTGTGGAGATTTGTGCTCGTTTAGCTACAATGATGTTAGTAAAGTCAGGTGATGTGGGTGAGGGAAGGAAAACAGGGGAACTTCTTCCCAGAAGAGTGGAGGTTTGTCTAATGGTTTCTTAGGCGTTCACATATAGTGTAGAGATCGGATTCCGCTCACTGAAGGTTTCGAGCATCACCGGTGCTATAAATCATTATTTTATCGTCATAATATGCGCCACACAAAAGCAATCAGTGAGGATGAAACCTAAGGAAAAATTTCTTGTTTATCGTCGGTTTTTTTTTCAGCCTGCACACAGAGCCTCAGGAGTCGGAGATGATGTGCTGCAGGTGCTGCATGGAGCGACGGAGAAAATGACACCGTGTCCTCCTGAGTATTTAAGCAATTAAAGCCGAATACAAAACAGCAGACGATATATAAAATATCAGAGTGCTTTTTTCTGTGTGTTAAATGTGATAACGATGACGATAAGAACGTACACCGAGTTCCTGCAGAAGTTTAGCTTGTTAACATTCTCTGTTCCAGTGGAAGTGTGTCGAATCTGAATCCGTTCCAATGCACAAAAGGGGAAAAGAAGTGTTCTAACTAATGACTCCATGATGACTCCATGGTTGAGATGATTATTTTGCCTACAACTATTTTTTCTATTATTTTAAACACATTTAAATTTTTTTACAAGCAACAACACAACCTTTATTCTATTCCTGTTACATTTAATGTCCACCCAATAACATTAGGTTCTCGCCTGTAACAGTCAGAAACACGTTTCCTCAGCAGCCGCTCTGCTTCTCTTTTTTTTCTCCTCCTCTCTTGAAGTAAATCCGGCATGTCATGTTAATGAGAAGTAGGAAAGATGCAGTCAAACATGCATTTTTCATTCAACAGCAAATGTGAAACATCTGCCAAGATGAAGGAAGTTTTGCTTAGAAATGAAGGGTGTATTTTTGGCCTGGGAATGTGTGTAGTCGAGTGTGTATTTATCTTTTGATCAAACAAATATATAAAATGTACAAATGTTCCACTTCATCGTCATTGAAAAATCCCTTCTTAGCGTGAAGAACAGTTTTACACACTCTTAAAACGGTTCATTTTTCCAAACTTCAGCTGAAATACTTTGCTGTTCCTCTTGTAAAACGTGTTCTTGATGGTTCCTTTACGATCCAGTTCATCCCAGAGCAGTTCAGTAGGACTGAAGTAGGTCCAGACAACTGTTTGCTCTCTAAATCGTCTTGCTGTACGGTGAAGTCGGTTCCAATGACCCAGAGTCCAGACGGAACTGCATGGTGCTGAAGTATGGAATGGGGGACATGTTGTATCAGGATTCCTTCCACTTTCCAGAATCTTCTCTGCTCCAAAACAACCCCGAACCATTAAACTTCTACCTCCATGTTTGAGTGTGGGGGTTGAGGGAGTCTGATCACATCATCTCTCCTGTTCTCCGTCTTACACAAGTTCTTCTGTTTGGCGTCCAAATAGGACATTTTTGTCTCTCAGAACTTTCATTCACTCAGTCACTGTCCACTTCTTTTGTTTTTGGGTTTTGCTGCATAGAAACTAAAGGAACATGCATGTGTCGGAAAAACCATAAAACACGCCACACGTTTGACAGCCGCTCCACGTATATACATTAAAACGTGTCGATGTCATGCGGATTGTAACGTGTGTTTTAGTTAGCAAGCTCACATTCAGAACCCGTATACGGTCCCTCCGGATGACACGTTTTTCAAAGTTAGCACTCGTTTAGCAGACAGCTGCGGACGCTAGCTCATTTGCAGCCTGTCCGTGTTGTAACATCCGCCGCGTTAGTTTTCTCATATTCTCCGTTTTCATTTGTTTGCGATTCACTTTTTCATCCGTCAGGTTTTTTTTTAAAAACCCTCCCTGGCATATAATTTGCGTTTTCTCTTCCATTTTTATTTATTTATCCATTTTTATTATTTTTTTTATTGTATGTCACGACAGCACCATTAATTTCTGCCGAAAAGGAGTCGTTTCTGAGCAGCTGAACATTTCCATTAGCATGCTCGCTCGTCGCATGGGAACTCGCCGTTTTCCATCTGCATAAATAAGTGCCGCAATATGCGGCAGGTTTCGTACCAGGAAATGCGGTTACCGAGCTAATAACAAGGCCGAGCGACATTCCTTTAGGGAATGGCTTACATTAGTCACCCATCATTCCCTTTTAGTCAGCATCCAGCTAGAACCGGAATGGAGAAGTTATCTCACGTCGCTGTGAAGGGTAAAGCCGACGAAGAGGTAAAATTCCACTTGGAAGAAAGTGTGAAAAATCAGATGAGATTCAGTTCTATGATTTATAGTCCAGAGTTTTTGCTTGACGGAGAGGCTCGAGTAGAAGTGTGTGTACATTTTTTTTTACATAGACTTGGATATACTTGCGTACATGTTAAAAAAAACAACAACAAATGAGTGAAACCCTCAAATTTATTGTATTGTACTACATACAATAAAGCAGCTCAGCCACTGCAGAGCATCACTAACCCAAAATGGTTATTCTTATTGGTGCATATTTACGGATTTGTATCGGGACGCCTGACTATTCTAGCCATTTGTGCATCTACAATTAACTTTTAGCACAAAGTCGGAGGGACACAGTATAATACGTCTTTGGATGCATGGAATTTACCCTTCACTTGAATACTAAGAAACCCAAACCTGTTCCAGCATGACACTGCCCCTTTTCCACAAAGCTAGCTCCATGAAGATAAGCTTTACAAGGGCTGGAGTGGAAGATCTCCTGCTTCAGAACTCTCCATCCACTCTCTATATACTCTATATCTCTTGAACTTGATGAATGTGTGCATTGACTGCACCCCGGTCCTCCTCACCTACATCAATACCTTACTTTACCAACACACTGGTGGCTGAATGAAACTTAAACAGATCAACACAAAAACTTTTGAAACATCTTCCCAGAAGATAGGGACTAGGATTTCCAGAAAGTCTCCACAACATTTTTGTCCATATACTGAATAAATGAATGATTTAAAAGCCTGCATGGAACACGAACATTTAACTGTATCGCATATTTTCTATGCAAATGATTTGAACGATTTACGAATAAATTTATTTATGGTAAATGCCCCCCCGCAGTGTTTGTTCTGCCCTCGACCTAGTAAAAGCTTCATGCATGTTAGAGAAGAAGCTGAAGCGCAAGCCATATGGGCCAGAACCCTTTGGATTTACATTAAACGCATCATCTTGTCTGAAACGGAGCGATTCTCTGACTCCAACATGTGCTCTTGTGGCCTGTGTGAAAGTCGAAGGGCAAAAAAAAAAGTCTACTGGGGAACCAGAGAGCACTTTTCCCGGTTGGAAGTACATCAGAAAAAAACCCAAAGTAGTAAAGATGCTCTAAAATAACAGATGTCTCTCGGAGAGCATCGTCTCTGGTTTCGGCACAAAGCAGCCAGTCGTCCAGATTATTTACAATGCACAGCCCCCGCATCTGCAGCGATACGAGCGCCAGAGTAAGACACGAACCGTGCGTTCCCTTGCGATACGGAGAACAGAACATTGCAGACCTGAACCATGCCACGATCATGGCATTCAAATACAACTCGCCTTTACGTGCAAGTCCAAATAGAGGTATGTCCCTGCGTCTAAAAAGATAATCAAACCTGCCATGATGAGGTGTTTTTACCACCGAAGCCACATGAGCGTCATTACTCAGCGTTCCTGTGTAATGGAAATAACAAGCAGGTCAGTTTGCATTAATGTTGCATGAATGTGCTCGGACCCTGGACAGCAGATGCAGCCATTTACCCATTTAACTGGAAAATAAATGCCAGGAACCCCCTCCTAACCGAATCCAACCATAATCCATATCATCTGCTTAATCGGGGCAGCGCTCTACAACGTGACCAACTGACCAGAAGGTCATGAGTTCAAATCCCAGCACTGCCAAGCGGCCACTGCTGTGCACTTCAGCAAAAAGAAATGCATGTGTACAAATGTGGTAAAAATAAGAGACAAGTGTCTGCCAAATGTCATCAATGTAACCAAAAAAATTAATTATATCTGCCATATATTTACACACATACACACACTATATTGCCAAAAGTATTGGGACACCTGGTCATCAGTACGGTATGTGATTTTTGAGCATCACATTCCACATTTAGTCCCAATTTGCTCTTCTAATTCCCTCCACTCTTCTTGAAAGATGTTCCACTAGATTTTGTTGTGTGTTATGGATATTTATGTTCATCAGCCACAAGGGTGTTATGAAAGGCAGGTACTGATGTAGGTGAGGAGACCTGGGGTGCAGTCAGCATTCACATTCATCCCGAAGGGGTTCAGTAGGGATGAGATCAGAGCTCTATAGCAGGAGATCTTCCTCTCCAAAGCATGTAAACCAGATCTTCAAGGAGCTCACTTTGTGCACAGAGGGCATTCCCCTGCCACCCCCCCACCCCCAACACACACACACACACACACACACACACACACACACACACACAATTTTTGAAAGACACATGCATGTTCCTTTTGTTCCTATGCAACAAACTCAATCATCTGATGGTATTTCATACCCGAGGCGATACCAGTAGGTTTTGGATGAAATCCATGTAGCTCAGTCACGTTCCACTTTGCAGGTTTCTGAAAACCATGTTAGTTTTTTTACATGAAAATAATCCTGAACCATCATGGCTCCCTTTCCATACTTTCCCACCACGTAATCCCGTCTGGAGTGCGTCTCAAGCGTACGTCAGAGCTCTGTAAGCATTATTTAGAGAACAGACAATCGTCTGAAGTGTTCTCCACAATGAAATGTCCTGCCCAGTCACTGCACTTAAATCCTATTGAACTGCTCTGGAATTAACTAGAAAAAAATCTCCATCTCCTGAAGAACATCTTTGGCAGATTTTAGAAGAGGCACAGTAAAGTATTTCAGCTGAATGCTGGCAGGATGCTGAGTGTGTGTAAAACTGTTATTCATGATAAAGGAGAATTTCTTAATGAGAATTCGGACTTATATATTTGTTTGGTCAAACGGAAATCTTCAGACCATCACGTTACCGGGTTTGTTGCATAGAAACAAAAGGAGCATATGCACATTTTCCTTAGAAATGAAGACAGAACAGTATTTGGTGAATTGTGGGCTCAAGATTCTACTGCGGTACAGTCCTGAAATCGACAGAGCTTTCCATGAAAATGTATATTATGCAAATGTGCAAGTGGGCAGAACAATGAGAATTGCTCAGGAGAAGCGATCTGGCCTGGTGATAATCAGCATCCTGGCATTTCAAATTTTTCTATTTAAGTGAAGCTTATTTCTAAAGCGCTTTTCACAATGAACATTGTTTTAAAGCAACTTTACCGAATGTAAAAATTATAGAACACATTTTAATACAAGTGAATTATGTGGGTTTATCCATGATGAGCAAACCTGGTTCAACTATGGCAAGAAAAAACTCTATTAGATATTATGAGAAACATTTAGAAATATTATAATGAGCACATCAATATAAAGCAATATAAATATATATTTTATTAATACACAATAAGCTATTATATAAAACTAATCAAACTTTCTGACCAATTTGTATTTAAGAATTCAGATTGGACAGTGAGATTAGATCCAAATGAAGCTTCATGTACATCATCTGCACCAGGAAGTCAAAGAGTAATATCTAGTTACACGGCCCAAACAAAGGAAAGCCAAAAGAAACCAGGCATATAATAAAACAAACACACACACACACACACACACACACACACACACACACACACACAGGCAGTCTGATTAGATTAAGTAATCAGACTCCAATTGTACACAGGTGCACTCATTTGCCACTCGAGCGAATGTGTTGGCGAGGAAGCGGAGAGATCCTCAGGGTGCGAGTGTGATACCTGTCTAATCTAGCGTGAAGTTTGAGGAGTAGGTTTGTAAAAATCAGTTTGAGTTAGCGTGTAGAGTTCTGCGGTATTTCAGGCCGTAATCCGGCGCTGAGGATTTTTCTTTTTTTACGTTCTGTCGCTTCACTCTCAGTGTGAGTCTTGGCAGTACGAGAATCCTCAATAAGCCCCACTGCCCAACTGTGAAGCACTCAAGAGGAGGCTCAGATGCTCCATCAGTTCCTGTGGAAAAGGGTTCTGCTGGGGTTAAAGCAGAATGAACCCCAAACATGATGAACAGATCAGCTTTTGGAGGTGCTACAGGAAAGTGGTGTACGTTTTTTTCTCAGAAATTTGGCTAGTCTCAGGTGTCACCTTGTGTTCTGGATAAAAGTACGGGACTTTTCCAGATATATATGATTCTTCCCCATCCGGTCAACTATCGGTAGGTGGTAACTTAGTGATTAAGGCATTGGATCAGACGGACATGAGTTCATATCCCGACCACACTAAGATGCCACTCCTGGGCCCCTGAGCAAGGCCCTTTACCCAAGAGCTGCCCGGTTGTATGATTGTGATTAATGTATTGACGAATAAAGATTTTTTTATTTTTGTTTTAAATATTAATAAAAAAAATAACTGAATTAATCACATATCAAATATAAAAAGATATGTAGACTTAGAAGAGTTAGAACTGAGCGTACATGTCGCTAGTATGAACAGCGACGTGCAACATGAGACCAAACATCTGCGCTGATTTTTTTTTCTGACCATGAACAGAAAAAGAAGAAAAGCGTAATCCCAGCTCAGTTCGAGGCATAGGGCAATTTTGGATAAAGCACATTTTGGAAATCTCGCGAATGAAAGCAGAACGAGTCGGCCCGTAGAGAACTGATATAAAAAAACTCGTTTTTACTTCTTCCTCCGAATCGCAGATGAATGAAAGAAGCGCTGCGTTCCAGTAAATCAGGAAAGGAAGTGGAGAGTGGGGTAAGAAAAAAAAACTCAGCAGGGACCTCCCACCCCGAGGCTCTGTTCTGACACTCTTCTGATGACAGAATTGGGAGATTTCGTCTTTTTTGGCATCGCACGAGAGCCGTCGGGCGAACAAAGAGCGGGGGCTGCTTTAGCATGACTCCCCACGGAGCAACTCCATAGTGCCCTGAGCCATGTTAAAAGTGGGTGGGTGAAGCAAAACCTGGCAACCCGCACGAAATCTGCCACCTACCATCAAATCTCTCCAAGACACAATCTGTACTATGCGGCAATGTCCAAAATCCCAGACAAAGCCTGCAAAAGACAAACAAAAGACGCCACCGCAATCGCTACATCCTGAACCGACAACATGTCGTCTCCAAACCGTGAAAAAAATCTCTTTGTCTTTTGTTTCAGGATATATAAATGGTATGAACTTTTTTTTTTCCCCTTGTCATCTTTCCCTGTGCCCTGAGGCGTCGTCATGGTGATAATATCTTACATGATAATGGGAAAGCTATATGGATGTGATTGTGCCGTGCTGAACAATTCTTTCTTAAAAAAAAAAAAAAGACACAATACTTGCCAGAGGTTTTTATAATAAAAAAAATACTTCACATCTGCAGATTAAAAAGGACACAGAAAGCCAAGATCTGTGAGATCAGTTTATTACGGTGTTTAATGTGGCTATAATAAGACAGTCCGGGCGTCTAATAAACATCTAATAAACATCTAATTATCATCTAATAAACATTTTCACAGGACGAAATATGTCCAGCGAGGAAAGGATCGTGGTCAGAACGGAGTTATGATGAGAAACATGTGAGACATGATGTACGTTTGTAGCTCAGTGAGGCAAAACGACACGATATAAAAGAAAGAAAAGCACAAATAATTCACACACGCGATTATGTGCGAACAAACGTGCGAAAGTGCATTTCTGCCTAAAATTGATTGAAAAATATTATGAGTAAAAGTTGCATAACGAATCATGTGGTAATAATTTAGTGATATAAAGAAAAAGTCGGACTCAGTCATCATGTACAAATAAAATCACACTGAAGAATAAATAAGAAACTGCATGAATTGGGTCAAATTGCAGGGAATCAAACTGTTCATAAGAACATTCCACCATGATTCTTCCCTTTTTTCTCCTTCTCTCATCTCTCCTCATCTCTCCTTTCTTTTTCTTATCTCTCCTTCTCTAATCTCTCCTCTCTTTATATCCCCTCTCTTCTCCTCATCTCTCTTCTACTTGTCTCACCTTCTCTCTCCTCTCTTCTCCTATCTCTCCTAATCTCTCCTTTCTTTTCTTATCTCTCCTCTCTTCTTCTTATCCCCCTTTCTTCTTATCTCTACTCTCTTCTACTTATCTCTCCTCATCTCTCCTTTCTTCTCCTTATCTCTTCTCTCCTCCTCATCTATCCTCTCTTCATCTTGTATCCCTCTCTTCTTTTCTCTCTAATCTATTCTGCTTTTTCCTCACTTCTCATCATCTCCCATCTCTTCTTCTCTCCTTATCTCTTCTCTCATCCCCTTATATCCTCTCTTCTCCTCATCTCCTCTTTTCTACTTAGCTCTCCTTCTCTCTTTCTCTTCTCCTTCTCTCATTTCTCCTCATCTCTCCTTTCTTTTCTTATCTCTCCTATCTACCTATCTCTCCTCTCTTCTCCTTATCCCCCTTTCTTCTTATCTCTCCTCTCTACTTATCTCTTCATATCTCTCCTTTCTTCTCCTCATCTCTCCTTTCTTCTCATCTCTCCTCTCCTCCTCATCTATCCTCTCTTCTTCTTATCTCTAATCTATTCTACTTTTTTCCTCACTTCTCATCATCTCCCCTCTCTTCTTCTCTCCTTATTTCTTCTCTCATCCCCTTATGTCCCCTCTCTTCTCTTTATCTTTTCTCTCTGCTTCCCATCTCTTCTCGTCTGCTTATCTCTCCTCATCTCTCCTTTCTTTTAAGAAAAGACAATGTGTGTAAAAATTGTGAGTAAAAAATCAACTGTGAAAAAAATTAATAAAAGATAAAAAAAAAAAATCACATCACATGAAAATAATGGACTCATAATGAAAATCTGTGGTGAGACTCGAATTGACATGAAAATAGATTCATTACAAGTAAAAAAATCCCATGTGAGAAGAAAATCAATTCAAATTCAAATAAATCACATTGTGTTAATATATAACCAAAAATAAATAAATAAACAGTTTGCACGTGTCATACGCACGAGGCAAAAACACGTGTCTAAAACAAATACCAACAATTCAACAGACAACATGCGTGAAATCGCCAAAAGTATTGGGACACTCGACTTTTCCACCCATATGTGGTTCTTCAAACTGTTACCACAATACACAACTGTATTAAACAGATTTAGATGCGATGGCAGGAAATTTCCTCTTCACTTGAAGACCAAAACGTGTTCCAGCTTGATAATAGCCGTGTTCACAAATCCAGCTCCATGAAGATCCTCTGCTATAGAGCTCCAATCCGATTGAAAAATGATGGATGTGAACGCTGAGTGCATCCCAGTTCTCGTCACCTCACCTACATCGGAGCCTGATTACCTTTACTAATAACCTCGTATCTGAATAAACACAAACCTTCCCAGAAGAGTGGAGGTTATTAGGACAGGAAATGGGGTTATAAATGTGGACATAGAAAAAAACTACTAAGCATCAAGACATATATAAAATAAATTGTATTTTTTTCTATGAGTGCCAGGTGTCTACACGTTTGCTCTGCTGTGTTCCTCGAGGATCCTGGCCTCCTGCAGCATTGAGGGAAGTCTGGCAGTGTATTCTGGGACATTTAACACCACTCACACACAGTATAAAACGGCCCTTTGTTCCCATCCAAAGCTATAAAACGCTTGACTCGTTGATGCATGATGTTTATTTGTGCGTGCCTGTGTATTTGTGTGTGTGTTTGTGTATGTGCGTGTGTGCGTGTGCATATGTGTGTGTGTGTGCGCATGGTGTATGTGTGCATATGTGTGTGTGTGCATGTGTGTGCATGTGTATGGTGTTTGTGTGCATATGTGTGTGTGTGTGTGTGTGTGTGTGTGCATGTGTGTGTGTGCGTATGTGTGCATGTGTGTGTGTGGGTGTGTATGAGGTGGAGTCTGACAGCACACGGCTTCTTAGCAGGAAAAAAAAAAAATATATATATATATATATATATATATATATATATATATATATATATATATATATATATATATATATATATAAAAGAAACAGGTGCCTTTAACAGGGACACGGTGTAAAAATGGAGTGCAATAAATGTTAAACGAGAAAAGAAAAAAAGGAAACAATTAGCGAGATAGAAAGAAAAGAGTCGAGATCAGAAAGCACATGAGAAAAGATGAGGAGAAAAGAGAAGAGTTGAGGAGAAGACAAAAAGATGAGAAGGGAGGACAGATGAGGTGAGAGGAGCAGAGGAGAAAAGATTTAAAGACATGTAGAGAGGAGAGAAAGAAGAGATGAGAAGCGAGGAGAAATGAAAAGAGAAGAGGGGACAGATGAGTAGAGGAGAAGCAAATAAGAGAGAAAGGTAGAAATGGGAGGACATGAGGAGAAAAGAGGGAGATGAAAAGAGATTAGGAGAATAGAGATGAGGAGAGGCAATGAGAAAAGGGGAGATGTAGAGAAGTAAGAACAGATGAGAGAAGAAAGAGGAGACGAGATGAGAAGAAAGGAGAGATAAGGTGAAAGTGTGGAGAGATGAGTAGAAAGGAAAGATGAGAAGGGAAGAGATATGAGGAGACGAGAGATGAGTGGAAAGGAGAGATAAATAGGAAGGAGATGTAAAGAAGGACAGATGAGAGAAGAGATGAGGAGATGAGGAGCTATGAATAGAGAGAAGAGATATAAATAAAGACAGATGAGAGGAGAGATGGATAGAAAGAAGAGATATAAAGAAGGACAGATGAGAGGAGAGATTAGTAGACGAGGAGAGATGCGGAGAGAGATTAATAGAAAGGAGAGATATAAAGGACAGATGAGAGGAGATAAGGAGACGAGAGGAGAGATGAGGGAGAGATGAAAAGAAAGAAGAGATATAAAGATGGACAGATGAGAGGAGAAATGAGGAGATGAAAGGAGAGATGAGATGAGGAAAAGAGATGAGAAGTGAGGAAAGATGAGAAGAGAGGAGATGAGATGAGAGAAGAGATGGATAGAAAGAAGAGATATAAAGAAGGACAGATAAGAGGAGAGATGAGAAGAGAGGAGAAATGAGAAGAGAGGAGAGATGAGAAGAGAGGAAAGATGAGAAGAGAGGAGATGAGAAGTGAGGAGAGATAAGAAGAGAGGAGAGATGAGAAGATTGGAGAGATGAGAAGATTGAGAGATGAGAAGAGGAGAGATGAGAAGATTGGAGAGATGAGAAGAGAGGAGAGATGAGAAGTGAGGAAAGATGAGAAGAGAGGAGAGATGAGAAGATTGGAGAGATGAGAAGAGAGGAGAGATGAGAAGATTGGAGAGATGAGAAGAGAGGAGAGATGAGAAGTCTCTCTCAGTATAGTAAGACAGTTAGGAATAAATGACTCTCCGCCCTGCAGGATTACTGATGTGATTATTTGAAGGAAGGATCTCATTAGGACGTGCAGAAGTGTGGAAGAACGAGGTGACCGGACGGAGGAGAGGAACACGCTTTGTGAAACGAGGTTTTTCTCAAATAATTGATATAAAGTTCAGATGCTGTGAATTGCAACATGAGAAAACCGAGAAACATTTTCATCTCACACCTTTAAAAAGACACACGAGACACAGGCACAGAGAAGATTTTACTTTCCAGACCAAAAAAATTCTTTTTACAACGTCTTCTTGATATCAAGACTTTGGCACGTTCCAAAGAAAAAAAAGACACGATTCACGCACACCACAACAGAACGTCTGAGAAACACAAGAGCAGTAGAAATATGCAGGACGAATTAGAAAAAAGATGGAAAGAAAAAATTTAATGAAAAAAAAAACATTTTACAGCCAAAAGTATTCGGACACTCACCGTTTCCACCTGCATGTGGTTCTTCCTCAAACCGTTAGCACAAACTTGGAGGCACACAGTACGTAGGACGTCTTTGGACCTAAAAAATAGGAGATCTGAACCTGTTCCAGCATGACAATGCTCTTAAAGCCAGCTCCATGAAGATCTGCTTTACCTGGGTTTTAAGAGGAAGATCTCCTGCTCCATTACGAATATCAACTGCACCCCAGTCCTCATCACCTCACCTACATCAGTACCTTCATTTCTGACTGAACGAGCACAAATCTCCACTAAATCTTGTGGAACATCATCTCAGGAGAGTGGAGCTTATTTATGTGGAATGGGATCTTCAAAAAGGGATGCACACATTCCAATCTTATTCTCAGGTGTCCACAAACTTTCAGCCATATAACCTCCGTCTGCATTAAATCCGTCTTAGAGCTTTTTATTAAAAAATGATCAAATTCAGAAACGGGTCGTGTGATGTGAAGTCCTGAAGTCGATGATCTCATTATTTTATTACATTTTACGTTGCAAAAAAAACAAACGATTTACTCGGCGCACTCGTGTCATAGCAGCTAGAAATACTTGTTCCCGTTACCAGCCTTTTTTTCCCATCTTTTAACAACAACAAAGAAAAAAAACAACGTAGATTGCGAATGAAGACTCCAAAAAACGCAAAATAAATAATTATAAATAAAAAAAATTTTTAAATTAACAATACATCAAGTTTTATATACATCGAGTCCGTCATCCAAGTCCCAGTGTGGGTCGTTACTACTGAAACGACCAATCAGATTCAAGAATTTGAGAACATCTAGTGTTATATAAAAAAAAATTTTAAAAAATTAAAATAAAAATAAAAGAAAGACACCAATTCTAAGCTTTTACATAATCATCCAAATGCTGTTGTTCATTCTCTTTCTTCCGTCCTGCATTTTGCGTTCGGGCTCCTGGAAGAGCTTTGAAGCTGTTTCACACACATCTGATTCATACACTTATTCATCCACATGAAGAAAAAAAAAGAACAAACTGAAGACCACTTTATTACATTGTAAATATAATAATAATCAGGATCAAACCTGTGGAGAGACAAAAAAAACCACACACAAAACACAAACTCAAAAATTGCATTTTCAAATCTCTATATAGACAAAAGTTTGTGGACACCTGAGCATAAGATTGGGATCTTCTTGAACATCTCATTCAACATTGAGTCTCTGTTTGCTCTTATAATGACCTCCACTCTTCTGGGGAGATGTTCCACTAGATTTTGTAGAGATTTGTGTTCGTCCAGATACAAGAATGTGTGTTAGTAAAGTCAGGTACTGCTGTAGGTGAGGAGGTGAGGAGGTCTGGGATGCAGTCAGTGTTCACGTTCATCTCAATAGGGATGAGAGCTCTAGAGCAGAAGATCCTTCACTTCAACCCACCCTGTTATTATGTACAACTGAGCAGTTGCGGGTCAAGGGCCTTGCTCAAGGGCCCAGAAGTGGCAGATTGGTGGTGCTGGGGATCTGAACTCACAACCTTAACATCTTAACCACTGCGCTGCTCCTCCCTCGTATCTTCATGCGGTAGACTTTGCGCACAGGACCATTGCGATGCTGGAACAGGTTCGGATCTTGAAATACTCAAGAGAAGGGAAAATCCTACGCAGTCACGTCTCAAGACGTCCTGTACGATTGTGTGCCTCCAACTTGGTGGAAACAGTGTGGAGAAGAACCACATACGGCTGAGCCAGGTGTCTCTATACTTTTGTCCTTATAGTGTTCTACATTAAAAAAAAAAAGCAAATATCTAATGATGCTTCAAAACGTTTCATCAAGAACGCTGCGCTACAAAACTCGCTCACGTCACACAATAAAAACAAACAACGAAAGCATTGAAGTGAAGTTTCCGTGTTTTAAATACGACAGCAATTGTATATTACATTTTTCATTGTCTGAGTCCAAAACCCTGACGAGAAGTTCCCTCTGTCCGGCACCGAGGAACCGGAGCGGGAACAACGAGACCGGGACGTGGACACGTCACTCGCTTGCGTCCATCCGATCTGATCTGATGTGAAGGACATGATTAAGAGCTCAGACGTTCCAGAACTCGGTGTCTCTCGAGTGCGTATGACGATTGTCCCCGGTGAGTGTCCATCGTTAAGAGACATAAGGGATTGTCACAACGTTTCAAGTGCAATGAAAGCGTGAGAATCGCTTGGGGAAAAGAAAAAGAAAAAGGGGCGGAGTCAGGATTTGGAGAACGGGAAAAAATATGGCACGACAGATTCAAATCGTTCGAACATGAGTCACGTTCTCTCCATCTCTGGAATATGTACATGATACAGCATCCAAATACACGTAACAATGAACCCTGATTTTGGGAGGCGTGAAGCGAGGGGCGGGGCCGAGTTCCATCATGAGCTCCTGGGATTGGGCAGGTCGAAGACGATGGGCGGGTTCATGGGCTGGAAGTTGACCGTGCAGGCGGAGGCGTTAACGAACGTGGTGGTTCCGTCCGTCATCATCCCGTAACCTAACAAACAAATGAACACACACACACACACACACACACACACACACAAAACAAATTAATTATATAGGCAGTGATTTCTGAAGATCCTCCCATGAGTGTTTTATCGTCCACATGACACGTGTCGCTGCCGAGCCAAAAGTATTCGGACACCCGACTTCTCCACCCACATGTGCTTCTTTCCACAAACAGAACAACGTTAAAGGGACGTAATTATATAACTTCAATTATACCTTCATTCAAACTAGGAGAACCAAACCTCTTCCAGCTTGACACAAAGTGCACAAAGCCGGATCCAAGAAGATCTGCTTTCCATGGGTTGGAGTGGAAGATCTCCTGCTATAGAGCTCCAACACTATTGAACGATAAATGTGAACGTTGACTGCACCCCAATGCATCTTCACCTCACCTTCATCCGTACCTGACTTTAGCTTTACACCTCTTTTTTTTTTTTTATGAGTACAAACCTTCCCAAAATCTAGTGGAACATCTTCACAGGAGCGTGGAGCTTTTGGCCATGTCCACACTAAGTTTTCGTTTGGTAAACATCTTTGTCTTTCAAACACGATGACGGAAAGTAAACAACCGGCAGACGGTTTTTCAGATGTTCCAGTGTGGATAAGCAGCTTTTGGGAAACGATTGAAAAGGAAGATGTGGGCACGTAGCATTTTTAGACAAAAACGCAGTTTCCAAATTTGATCAAAATCCGCCATGATGCGCACATCCGACAATTTACCCTCCGGGGTCCACAAACGCGCCGGCGCGTTTTTTTTGCCATTTCATCCTTCGTAACGTGGAAACAACGTTAACATGCAAATATCTCCGGATGTTCATGGAGCTGGCTTTGTGCAGAGGGGAACAGGTTTGGGTCCTGTCGTTCAAGCGAATAGAAATGTACAACTTTGTGCTAATAGTTTGGGAAAGAAGCAGAAATGGCTGGAAAAGGCTGGTGTCCCAATACTTTTGGGACTTTTTTGTTACTGCATCAAAAGACGTCCTAAAGATTGTGTATCCACCAAAATCAGATTGGGAAGTAAAGTTTTCAAATTTCACCAAATTGTTGCTGAAAATCAGAAAAGATTTTCACTCTGCCCTCTTCCGCACACTCGCCCCTGAATTGTGACTTTACATGTGAAGATGTTGAGGGTGAAACTTTACCTTCATGTATGTGTCCAAAGACGTGTAATTTGGGCTGGACTCTTCTCTGCACCGTGTTCAGCAGCTCCATGCAGCCGACACGCTGCATCTTCCTCGGCACCCAGTCCAGAAAACCTGCAGATACGCATCACAGGGTCACTGAGGCAGAAACGATGCTTTTTACATTATCAGGCATTAAAAATACACCAACTCGCCAAAAGTATTGGGACACCCGCCGTTTCCTGACAAATCTACACAAGCACAACTCCAAACTCTGGTGGAACATCTTCCCATAATTACAGTCAGGTCTCCACAAACTTCTATTCATAATGTGTTCATTACAAACTGTAAGTATAAAGTTTTCCACTTTTATCCTTGTAAATACACTGAGCACAAATATCGCTCTTTTTTTAAATTATTTATTTATTTAGACATCAAAGCATCTTGTATGTCCAGCTCCAGATGAAGGTTTTATTTATTAATATACATATTTACATTATTCTTACATTATTTATAGAATTCTTGCTGCTTGATCTGTCTTAATATTGTTAAAGGATGCGACAGAAATTATATAATAAATTTTAATTAAAGAATAATATATTAATTAAATAAATCAGATTTATTATAATATATATATATATATATATATATATATATATATATAAAATTACATTCAATTATATAATAATATATCTAATACATTTATGTAAATAAATTACACATATATGTGTGTCTGTGTGTTTTTGTAAAATACTAAGACTTAATGATGTATTGGATAATTACTTAATTAATATTAATATATACATATAATTAATATGTAAATGAAATCCAATTAAATAAATAATTGGTATATAGATTTTTTTCAGGGTGATTACTGAATATAAAATACATTGTATTAAAAAATGTATGTACATAAAAAAATACTAAAAACAATCAAGCGACTTGGTGTATTTGTGTTTAATAAAAAAAATAATGAAAAAAGAAAGAACTACACAAAGAAATTGAGTGTAGTGTGTTTTATAGGTTTTATAGGAATGGAACTGAACCTGCGCAGGTGAAGTCGTTCGTATTAAACCCAAATCTCGAGTGTTGCAAATGCAAACGCTCTGATTTGCAGTTGTTGGCGAACACACGCGCGCACACACACACGCGCACACACACAAGTGAGCATCTCATGAGAATTATGCCTTTGTCACACACTCTGAAGGCCCAAGGGCTAGGTGTCTTAAAAATGCAGCTGTCTTTCTAGAGAAACTTTCCCTCCTCCCATATACATTATCTGTGCGTGTGTGTGTGTGTGTTTTATTGTGTGCTGAGGGATTTGCCGCACTGCGAACAGCGTCTCGAAGCTGCATGCTTTAGCAGCCTGCTGTAGCCACTCCATCTGCCAAAGCCCTTAAAGCAAAAGTGTGTGTGTGTGTGTGTGTGTGTGTGTGTGTGTGTGTGTGTGTGTGTGTGTGAGAGAGAGTTTCAGTGGCAACCAACTCTGAGGAAAAAATCGTGAAGAAGTGTGTACCGGCTTGTGCATATATATATATGTGTGTGTGTGTGTGTGTGTGTGTGTGTGTGTGTGTGATTAGTTACTTACCCAGAGGAGGGCAGTGTGTGAGCAGAATGTCAGTGGAGTCAGGGATCTGGTTCCACTTGTCCAGCAGCGCTTGTCCTCGTGGAAGATTAAAACCCCAGCCATAGTACCACGGCTGCCTGCCTCGGGGACACACACACACACACACACACACACACACACACACACACACACACACACACACACACACACACACACCCACACACAGAAAGTATGTTTAATACACAGCATTTTAATGCGAAACTATTTCAAACAAATCATCATCATCATCATCATCATCATCGTCATCATCATCATCGTCATCGTCCACCTCCTCTAATTTCCACCTCCATGCCGCTGATGACGCCAATGACAATTTAAATACATCAATAATTCCAAAGAGATAAATGAATGAATAAATATGATAATACACCATTTTTTTATTCGCCTAAATAGGAAAATACAATACATATAATAATAAATAAAGATGATTAAGTCCTTTGTGCTTTCAGCCGTATTCAGTAAAATACACAGCGCAGCAGTACAGTGTTCCTCCAGGAACGATCTTCTCCATCAAACCACACGAATGAACACGCGATGACGCAAAACACACGACCGACCAAGACATGACATGAAGAGAGAACATTAATAACTCCACAGCACAATGAGACGATACACACAGCGACACCGCTACGTGTGTGTATGTGTGTGTGTGTGTGTGTGTGTGTGTGTGTGTGTGTGTGTGTGTGTGTGTGTGAATGCAAAACTGTCTATATAATAATAAATACTGTGAGTTTGATACTGTACAAATACTGTCTTCATTTAAAATCATTTAATTGAAATAAATAAAAATGGATTTAATTGAAAATGAAACCTATTGTACGAACGCTGCAAAGACATTTTTAATATTTAAGATTTATCCAATACAAAATAAATAACATTTACAAAAAAATTAAATATATATGCTAAATACTTGAAATACATTTTACATATTTATTAGGATTTATTCAATAAAAAATTAAAGAAATCGAGCAAAAAAATTAATATATAATGATGAATACTTTAAATGCATTTTTAATATTTATAAAGATAAAAATATATTTTTATCTTAATTGAAATACATTTTAACTATTAATTATTAAGATTTAGTCAATAAGAATCTATTGAAGAAATTGACAAAAAAAATTTAATCAATTATTAATATTTTAATATTGATTAAGTTTTTTTCAAATAAAATTTTTTTGACAACTTTATAGATTTACTTTATAGATTTACTAAAAAAGTGAATATATAAATACTGCAAATAATTGTTTTTATTGTATATAGACTGATTTATATTCACTAATTTGCAAAAGAAAACAAAAGAAAAAAGAAAAAGAAAAAAAAAAGGAAAAACAAAAAAGGGGTCTGTGTAGGATGCGTTCATTTATTCATTTATTTATTGCTTTAAAAATAAAATCAACCATCAGAACAGAATCCATCAGTGACTTCATCTAACATCTAATCTATACACCCTCATTGCAGAACTGCCCTGAACAGGGAACAGCTGGAACTGCTGGAACAGGTTTGGGTCTCTGAAGGGAAAAGCTCATGCTACCATGTCCATAAACCTCCTGGACAATTGTGTGCCTCCAAACTTTGTGGTTAAGTTTGGTGGAAAAAGCTCATATTTTTGCCCGTATCGTGTGATGTTTTGCAATAAGAAAGAAATAATGCAAAGAGAAAAAGTGAGAGACAAAGAGAGACACTTTGAGGAGGCGGAGTTAGAGATATGGAGGTTTGACGGCTCTGCCTGCTTTCCATCACTCTGATTGCAGATGCACCAAGCTTGAGTGACGAAGTAGAAATTAACATGTCACTAACAATCTGTCCGGAGATCAGTCTTCTTCTTCTCCTGTTTCGCTTTCTGCCTGCGTGTGTGTTTGTGTAGCAGTCTGCTCATAAACGTTGCTCAGATTTGGTCATTTAAAGAAAGCAGTCAGTGGAAACGTTTCGATTTGGAGACTGTTGTCTCGGTGTTGTCTCGGTGTCTGGCCGCTGTATAGATTTTAATTTCGCACATTGTCCCAAAGCGGCTTTACAGAAATAGATAGATTACAAATATCAACTTTAAACATCATAAATTAGTCCCTATGAGTTTACACCTAATGAGAGGTTACAGTCATGAGGAAAAAAAAACTCCCTGAGATAGTATGAGGAACAAACCCTGAGAGGAACCAGACTCAAGAGAACTTCTGCTCGTTTCTCATCACTGAATGTCTATTAATCACAGTTAAAACATTGGTGAGGTTATTAACTGTTTACTGAAGGGGACTCGAGTGTAAAACTGTCTGTGGTGATTGCAGCCCTTAGACACTGTAGCAAACTGTTTATTAATTACACCTCAAATCCATCTCCATGATTCTCGAGAAACCTCCACAGTGGCCTCCTGGATCAGAATATACTATAAGAATTGAATGTAATAATATGGAAACTGCAATTTATAAACAAATAATTATCACTAATTCGATATCGTAAAAAATAATGATTGAATATTTTTTTTATCTACAATCACACCACAACAACAAACAGCACAACCACTAACAGCACAACCACCACCACCACAACCACAATCACACCACAAACACCTCAACCTCAACAACCACAATCACACCACAAACACCAACACAACCATGCCACAAACACCACAACTACTAACAGCACAACCATTAACAGCACAACCACCACCACAATCACACCACAACTACTAACAGCACAACCACCACTACAACAAACAGCACAACCACAATCACACCACAACCACTCTTACAACAACAACCCCACAACCACTCTTACAACAACAACCCCCACAACCACACTCACAACAACAACCACCACAGCCACCACCACACCACAACAACAAACAGCACAACCACAATCACACCACAACAACAAACAGCACAACCACAATCACACCACCACCACTACAAAAAAAGAGTAAAAAGAATCAGTTTTCTCAGCAGAAGAGGAAATTTCCCCGTAAGGACCCTGCAGTGGCAGCATGGTGGTGCTGGTATTTGAACTCATGACCATCTGATCATAAGTCCAACATCTTACTCACTGAGCTTCCACATCCCAATCTCCCCAATTACTGGGCAACAGGCAAGATGCCTTCGTTCCTTTTCTGATTGAATATTGAAAGCAGAAAAAGAAGGAAATGGCGTTATATTAGCATGGACACATGAGACAAACTACCAAAGACATGACAGGGGTGTGAAACCTCAACACAAGACAGGTAGGGATGTAGGTGAGAAGGTGAGGAGGCCTGAGGGTGCAG
This sequence comes from Silurus meridionalis, assembly GCF_014805685.1. Lineage (NCBI taxonomy): Eukaryota > Metazoa > Chordata > Actinopteri > Siluriformes > Siluridae > Silurus > Silurus meridionalis. The sequence goes on along the minus strand of NC_060901.1, from coordinate 3,177,600 downwards.
TCAGCGTTCACATTCATCGTGTTCCATAGGGTTTGAGCTCTATAGCAGGAGATCTTCCACTCCAGCAGAAATTAAAGCAGATGTTAATGGAGCTATCTTTGTGGAACAGGTTTGAAGGAAAATGTTCATGCTAACAAATATGCGCCTCAGACTTTGTGGACAGTTCAAGGAAAAAGCTCATATGGCTGGAAAAGTCAGGTGTCCCAAAACTTGCGTGTATTGTGTATATCTTGGGTAATAATGAAACATGTCGACTTGAATCCTTACAGGACTCATAGAACTTCCCTCAGCAGATGCATAGAGTAATAATAGTAAGCAAAGAGGAGGAGGGGGAAAAACTTGATCAGAAAAAGCGAAGTCAGCAAAAACGGAGTGAATGATTGAGCGAGCGAGCGAGGGAAAGAGAAAGTCTTTCCGATATTTTGCGTACACGAATCACAGAGGAGACTTCACCAACTCATTTAGAAGCAGCAGACTGGGAGGGCTTGCTGAGTTAATGTGATTTCTACCAGGCCATAGGGTTATCCTAACACGTATAAATCACTTAAACAACACAGCGAGCTGTCAACAAGCACGCAGCTATAAAAAAAAACAAAAAACTCATGTGTTTTTCATTTGTTTTTTTTTTTGTTGAGGTGGGAAAAAAAAGCTTTCAACAGCTGCTCGCTTCCGCAGGCTGTCTCCTGTGGTAATACTGCAGGCTGTAAAGTGAGGAGGAAATAGTAAATAATAATAAAATAAAACCTACACTTCTGTTGACAAACTATGCTAAACTACACAAAAAATTATCGAGACACCCAACTTCGCTAGCCACATGTGATTAGCACAAAGTTGGAGTCACACAATTGTACGGTATGTCTTTTGGCCTAGAGTAGCATGAAATACCATAGAGCGGCTATGAAAATGGCCCCTGACAACAACTCCCAGTCCATAGAGCTGCTATAAAAGATGGTCCCTGACAACAACTCCCAGTCCATAGAGCTGCTATAAAAGATGGTCCCTGACAACAACTACCAGTCTATTTAAAAAAAAGCCCCTAAAGACAACTCCCAGTCCATAGAGCGGCTATTTAAAAAATGGCTCTTAAAGACAACTCCCAGTCCATAGAGCGGCTATAAAAAATGGCCCCTAAAGACAACTCCCAGTCCATAGAGCAGCTATTTAAAAAAAAAGGCCCCTAGAGTGGCTATAAAAAATGGCACCCGAAAACAACTCCCAGTGCATAGAGCTGCTATAAAAAATGGCCCCTAAAGACAACGCCCAGTCCATAGAGTGGCTTTAAAATTGGCCCCTGACAACATCTCCCAGTCCATAGAGCTGCTATAAAAAATGGTCCCTGACAACAAAGTCCAGTCCATAGAGCTGCTATAAAAATGGCCCCTGACAACATCTCCCAGTCCATAGAGCTGCTATAAAAAATGGTCCCTGACAACAAAGTCCAGTCCATAAAGCTGCTATAAAAATGGCCCCTGACAACATCTCCCAGTCCATAGAGCTGCTATAAAAATGGCCCCTGACAACAAAGTCCAGTCCATAGAGCTGCTATAAAAAAAGGTCCCTGACAACAAAATCCAGTCCATAGAGCTGCTATAAAAATGGCCCCTGATAACATCTCCCAGTCCATAGAGCTGCTATAAAAAATGGTCCCTGACAACAAAGTCCAGTCCATAGAGCTGCTATAAAAATGGCCCCTGACAACATCTCCCAGTCCATAGAGCTGCTATAAAAATGGCCCCTGACAACAAAGTCCAGTCCATAGAGCTGCTATAAAAATGGTCCCTGACAACATCTCCCAGTCCATAGAGCTGCTATAAAAATGGCCCCTGACAACAAAGTCCAGTCCATAGAGCTGCTATAAAAAAAAAGGTCCCTGACAACAAAGTCCAGTGCATAGAGCGGCTACAAAAATGACCCCTACAAATTTAATTTCACAAAAGGTCTACAAACAAAGATGGTACAAAGACTACTGAGTGCCTCCAGATTTTGTGGTAACAGTTTGGTAAAAGAACCAACACTTTTTCACACAGGAATAGAGAATTCAGGTGTCCTACAACATTTGTCCATACGGTGTACTCCTGTGGGACATTGATGACTATGTGGTGATGTATGTCATGTCCATCACAGCATTTAGCTTAAATCTTTAAAGGTGTAGATGAAAAGACTGGAAGTGCCTGAGCTTTAACTTTACAGCAAGAGAGGAAAAAAAACTTACATAAAAAATCTGTAATGCTTCATTTGAAGTTTAAAAGGAAAATTTGGACCAAAAGTGAACATAAGAGAAGAGACTGAGCGAGATTAGATGAGGAGTGAAGAATGCAGATAAGAGGGAGTGTGAGGAGGAAAAAAAAAAAGACAAGTGTGCGGTACGTAAGTACAGGCTTCAAGGCTAAACACAAGATTCTATTTATCACCATCACCTCTCGGTGAATCAATTAAAGATGACGATGGTGCCGTGACCCTAATTACAGTGTGGAAGTCTGTGTGGGTGTGCATACATGCGGAGAAACCGGAAAGGGGTGGTGTGTGTGTGTGTGTGTGTGTGTGTGTGTGCGCGCACGTTGGGGGTTAAACACGTACGTGTGAGGGAGTTATTACGGAAATGTTTAGCCTCTGACACTGTGCCGTCGAAGCGAGACGGGAAAGGTTGTGCGAGTCGGCAACGCAAAGCTGTCATTTTTCACAGGAGTTTAAACAAGTACTTCAGTGAACACACACACACACACACACACACACACACACCTAGCAGATCATTAAGACTGTCTGTTTCAATTAATAGCTCACAGGGCACAGTCAGCTGGGGAATCGCACAACACACACACACACACACACACACACACACACACACACACACACAATTTCGTTGGTGTTTTTATATTAACTAAGGCTAAAACTATTCCTCGAGTAATTTAAATACAAAAATGCATTGAGGCAAATTATTTAGTCCATTTAACTACACACGGAGCACTGTGTTTCCCCACGGACCATTATTACAGACGCACAACCCGCTAAACTCTGGACCGTTCTGGACAGGTAAACACTATGGAAACCCGTTTCCGCTACTTTTTTTTAAGTTCACTTAATTCCAAGTTTTTTCTTGCAATTCCGACTTTTTTCTTGCAATTCCGGGTTTATTTCTTGCAGTTGTTTAGCCAATTGGGCAGCATCACCCCCATTGTAGTGCCAGAAATCTTTACACATTGAAAGTATTATAAGCTACAACCAATAGAATTGCATTGTATTAAAATGAGCCTCCGATCCCTGGAGGAGAAGGAACAAGACAGATGAAGGAGAGGAGCCATGTTCATACACCAACAGCTTCAAACGTCAGGCCAACAACGTTTACCGGTGGACACACCAGAAATGTTGGATGCTAACGAGAAATAAAGTTGGAATTGCGAAAAAAAAGGTTGGAATTTGGCAAACTTTTTTTTTTTTACGTGGTGGAAAAGGGCTTCTATATATAACACAGGAGACGCTGCAGAATATCGGTGAAGGACGAGGGAGAAAACGGCGAGGAGAAGATTCATGGCCAAAGAAAACGACAGAAAGTTTCATTTTAAACTAAAAACCAAAATGAAAAGTAATTTGAGGTTGATTTTCATTTTGTCTGAATTTTTATTTTTATATTTGTATTTTGATATAATATGGGAATTAAATGAACTAAATGGGTTTACAGATTTCACAGATATTCTTGTATATATTACAGCAACAGAAATTCTAGCTCTGACTGAAATTGCTTTTAAGACCTCTTTAAAAAGAAATGTGAGGAAAAATGCGGACTGAAGTAGCTAATCGTGCTATCATCAATCTGCTAAAGTGTTGAGACTCACTTGTGTTCGGCCATTTTCAATTCCACAATAATTCACAAGTCTGTTTTAGGACTTGAAAGGAATTTTATTCGACGCTTTATTTTCCTCATTGTAGCCTCATGTTGACAAGAGAAAGTTACTTCTAATGCTAGTTCAACTAGTTTATGCTAGGGTTAGCATTACTTTTTGAATGTCTACTCTTGGTTTATCACCTGTGAAGACTGCATTTGATGTTGGTAAAAAAGGACAAACCAATAGGAAGACCAGTGAGCTGTCTATAGGAGACAAAACCAAGTTATTTAGAAGCTGGAAAAAGAAAGGAACTTGATCAGAACCGTTTCACACAAACACACTCGACATAGCTAATACAACACAAGCATTGTGAGCGCTGTGAAGAAAAAAACAAACACCAGCAACCTCCACAAATCAGGACTACAATGTAGATCATTCAAACAAGATTTGAAAGCAGGGATGAGTCTTATAAGTTCTAGAACCAAGATTAACCTCCACCAAAGTGTGGAAGGAAGAAAGGATCTGCACATGATCCAAAGCATACAAGCTGATAGGTATAAGTATGGTGAGGGTACTGTCCTGGCCTGGGCTTGCACAGCTGCTCACTCATTTTTATTAATGAAGACATGATGGTATCAACAGAATAAATTATAAAGTCTACATGAACATTTCGGTCCAAATATAAAAAATGGCTTCCATCCTTGTTATTCATCAGCTTTTAAAATAGCAGTTGATGTGTTTTATTATTTGCTGCATTATTGTTTTGTCATTTCTGTATTGTGTTATGTTAGTCGTTACTTTGCGTTTTGACGAGTTGTGTTGTGTTATTTCATCGCTGTATTGTGTTAATTTTTCTGATGACGAATTGTGTTTTATTGCTGTATTGTGTTACAATGTTGTGTTGTTTTATTGCTGTTGTGTTACTTTTTGTGTAAAGGTGTTGTGTTATTTCATTGCTGTATAGTGTTACAGTATTGTGTCGTTTCCATTGCTGTATTGTTGTGTGTTTGTGTTATAGTGGTTAATTGTTTCCTTGCAGTGAGTTGTGCTTTATGTTGTGTGTTACATTGAGTTGTGTTACGGCCCGTTGTTGAAGTGTAATGAGAGAGAAGGCAGTGGTCTGCTCACACACTGCTCTCAGTCTGATCCCAGCACAGCAGGAGAACCAGTTCATCTTCACTCCTCAGCCAAGCCGCACACACACAAACACACACACACACACACACACACACACACGAAACCCACGCTGAGAGGCATACACACGGACACACAACCTCTGGCAGGGGGACAGAACCCCTAGACTGCACAATTGTCTCACACACCAGGAGAATTATACCATGCTACAGCCAACAGGGATCTATGATTCCGTGTGTGTGTGTGTGTGTGTGTGTGTGTGTGTGTGTGTGTGTGTGTGTGTGAAGTTAGTGGAAGTGTGCATCTACGCTGCTCCTCTCTCTGGGTTAAAACGTGGCAGATTTGGGACATTTGGTCCACAGCGTGATTTACGCAACACTCAGCAGGTTCAAGACATACAGTGGACTACTGGCAATAGTGTACTGCACTGAGTTCTCACACACACACACACACACACACACACACACACACACACACACACACACACACACACGCACGGAAAGTCAATCGATTAAAATTATTTAATTGCAATTAATCGCACGTTTGTATCTGTTCTAAATGTACCTTGAATGAACATTTACGTTTTTAATATTTTAATCAACATGCGCATATACAAATATAAATACTTTATGCAAATGTATGTTAATTACTGTATTAGCGAAACCAAACTCAACATAGAGGATAGAGACAAAATATTCTTGTAAATGTTTTAAAGTAACGATGGTGTTTTAAATGACGTAAATCATCAGTAGACCAAACTGAACTTTTGCTGTGTTTCCACACGGACGGTTTTAATTGCCGGATGTGCGCATCATGGCGGATTTTGGTGCTTGATTTGAGACTTTACGCATCAGTAAAACAAATGTTCAGCGATTTAAAATTATTTCTCGGTGGAGGTTATTATTTTGTTTGTATCTGTGTGAAGAAAAGACGGCGTGAAAAAATGTGTTGCGCTGAAGCTTTTCATTTCATGTCTTTTATATACATTTATATTCTGAATAAAAATGATCAAACAAAATGCGCGCTGCATTAATCATGTAATAAAAATTGTAATGATTAAAATGGCGTTAATTTATTCGTGTTAACGATTTAATTCACACGCACACACACCCCGATTTTTTATATATAAAAATATATAGAGAGGTTTTCACTCAAAATCTGAAATATGTGTTGTGTTGTTACTGAGCAAAACAGAGCAAAAAAAATAACAATTCAACAAACTAATAATGCAACATCGAAATAACAACTTAAAAAAAAATAAAAAATACAATTACGACAAGAGAAACACAACTCAAAAACAGCCATTAAGTAACGCAATTCAACTCGGAGACACAAAATCTGAATAACAACAAAACATGTTAAGAACAAAGTGAAGAAATTACACTATTCGACAGACTAATAACACAAAAACACAACTTGTGTACAGAAAAGAAACACCACAACTACATAAATAACAGCACAGAAATAACAAACACAACTCAGTAACAATAACACAACACGTTACTAAGAGAAAAGAAATAACGAATTTAAAAGAAATAAAATTTAACACAAAAGAAACAACACAACTCAAAACAGCAAAGGAATAAGACAATGCAACTCGGCAACACAAAATCAGAACAGAACATGACTTAATATAGCGCAAAAATAAACAATACACAAATAGCAGCAAAGCACAGAACTAACACGACACAACTCAGTAACAGTAACGCAACAGGTTACAAATAAAGCAAAGAAATAACAACTCAACAAACTAAAACACATCAAAATAACACAACTTAAAAAAAAAGAACAGAAAAGGAGTAAGGCAACACGACTGCAACCCAGAATCAGAATAACACAACACAACTGAATACAGCAAAGAAAAAAACTACTACTAACCACACAAAAAGCAGCGCAGCGCAGCACAAACACATACACAACTCGGAAACAACAACGCAATTTGACAAACTATTAACAACAATGTGAACTTTTTTAACAGCAACAATTTAATAAAGAACAGAAATAACACAAAACCAAAATGAAGGCACTAAATAGTTTGTATTGTGAGCGCAGGTCGCACAACACTACTCAACAACACAATATTAACATAACACAACTCAATATAGCAAAGTCACGGAGGCAATCAAGACACAAATAGAGTGTAGGTTGGACACGAGATCTGATTTGTCTTTGAAAAGAAAATAAACTTTGTGTGTGTGTGTGTGTGTGTGTGTGTGTGTGTATACTGATTGCGACTGCTGTAAGGGGAAAAAAACTGACTGAAATCATGCACATAAATAAAAAATAAAATAAATTAAATCAAAGCCACACACACACACACACACACACACACACACACACACACACTTCTCTGACAAGTCACTAAAGCTGTCACGCAACTAAACTAGCGCGAACAGACGCACAATAATTACACAATGCCTTTTTCGTTTTGATTTTGTTGTTTTTTGACGCTGCATCTGATAAAAATAGGTTGGAATTCGGTTTAAAGTCAATGAGCTCATGCTAAAAAGAGCAACGACGTGTTCACGCAGTGTCGATTCGAGTGACACAACCCACACACACACACACACACACACACACACACACACACACACACACACACACACACACAGAGTTTAATTCCTTTTTAATGACAAATCAGATCTGGTGTCCATTCATCCATATAATTCGAACAGGAGGCTCAGTGGTTGAGATATTGGACTCTGGATCTGAAGGTTATAAGTTCAAGTCCCAGCCAAGCTGCCCCCTGCCAGGCCCCTGAGCAGGGCCCTTCACCCTTGAGTTGTATATCAGTCTGGACAATGGCATCTAAGGTCCTATAATTACACCGAAATATTTACTACGCAAATGTGCACCCGAATAATCTGCATGGCAAAAGTATTTGGACACCGTTCCCCACCCATATGTGCTTTGTTTCCAAACAATATTAGAGGCCCACCATGTCTTGGACGTGTCTGGATGTGGGTTTTTTCCTCCATTTGGAATATGAGAGACAAACCTGTTCCGAAAAGGAGCTTCAATGTGGAATGGGATGTTCAAAAAAAAAAGATGGTCAGGTGTTTTTTAAACGTCTGGTGTTTCTTAAAGATCACAACCAGTGGAAAATGAGAGCTCAGTGGTGAAGTTGGAATTCTGATCAGACGGATTCAAGTGAGTTTTATTCCCAGCACCACCAAACTGCCACTGATGGGCCCTTGAGCAAGGCCCTTAACCCTCAAATGAAATCCACTCAGCTGAAGAAGTTGCCCTGGATGGGAGCAGTTTGTTCCTCACTGGACGACCATTAGGTCCTCAGGATTTTTACAGTTAATCCGCCACTGGATGGCTGGGAGATGGACACGATTTTGAGATTTTGTCCACCACTGAAGAACTGTGAGATGGCCAGGATTGATGAATCACGTCCACCAGAAGACGGCTGTGAGACAGCAATTTGTTACAATTTGTCCACCACTGGATGGCTGTGAGGCGTTCAGGATTGTTACACTTCGTCCACCACTGGACAGCAGTTGGACAATCAGTGGACATTCTGTTGAGATGGTTTTATCTCAAGAATCCCAAAACCACAACCAGCTCATGCAGGTTCATCATGCAGATTTATAGAAATTCAGCTCATGCTGATGTTCAACAACACCAGTAACATGTCCTGAACGAATAATGTGTAAGTTCAGACTTGGGTGTGTGTGTGTGTGTGTGTGTGTGTGTGTGTGTGTGTGTGTGTGTGTGAGAGAGATTTTGGAAGACACTCAGTGATTTCGGCTTCATTACACCAGAGCTGGACAGGCCGAGACCAGCAGTGACAAACCCATGTGAGCAATGAGACATCTGCCCACACAGCCTGACACCTCTCTCTCTCACACACACACACACACACACACACACACACACAAACACACACACACACACAGAGCTAGGCATACAGCAGACTCCAGAACAGCTGTGTGGACTCTCACTCATCAACAGGAACATTCACAGCACTGATTAACATCATGAGCCAAAAGCTCTCTGTCTCTATCTCTGTCTCACACACACACACACACACACACACACACACACACACACACACACACACACACACACGAGACTGAAGCCTACATAGGTGTGCCACTCGTGTGAGCGATCACTCCACTATGCTG
>NC_060901.1:3148512-3163512 GCF_014805685.1 Silurus meridionalis | reverse complement strand
CTCCCCACTTCCTCACCTACATCACTATCTGACTTTACAGTGTCTGAACGAGTCCGAAATCCAGCGCAACATCTTCCCAGAAGAGTGGAGGTTAGTAGAACGGGAAATTTAGGACTAAATGTTGGAATCGGATGTTAAATTCTTCGTCCGTTCCTGTACTTAATTCTGTGTATCTGTATTATTACCAGACTGGAGTCTTTTTGGGGACTTTTTTTTTTTTATATAGCAAAATATCGTAAAGGCCGAGTTTCAAACTCGCTGCGATCATCTCCGCACTGAACCCGTCACCATCACAAGGCACGACTGAAGCATCTAAACTGCTGCGAATGCAGATTTTTAAATAATGATCATCAAAACTAATGAGGAGTATTCAGAGCAGATGAAAGCGCTTTCATATTACACTGCGTTTCTGTGCATTAGTGCAAGTGTGTGTGTGTGTGTGTGTGTGTGTGTGTGAGAAAGATTTTTGTCTCATCTAACTGGCAGAACTCTTAACACACAATAGTAATTATCTCCTTCCTGTGCGTTACTGAGAAATTATACAGAGACTGAGATTCAGAGGCAAATGCAAAAGAAAAGGGGATTGAAAAAAAAGAGAGAGGGGGAAAAATAAAACGGGTTTGGGATGAAAAACGGAATATCGGATTGTCTAAGCAGAAACGTGCAGTGACGGTGTTGGTGAAAGTCCGTTCGTGTAGTCAATCTGCAAAACTGCTGGACCCTTTTCCCTTTTTCCTCGTCTATCTCTCGTTTCCCACGGAGTGATAGTTGCCGTAGCAACCGAGGCAAATCGTCCTTTTCTCAAACAGATGTCCCATTTAGTTCGAAATTAGAATGTGTAAAAACCCAGGAGACTCAAATTATTTCAAAAGTTCTCTACGAGGGAGGGAGGGAGGGAGGGAGGGAGGGGAGAGGCGGGGGTAAAGGAAGTGAGCAGGAATGAAAGGAGAGAAAAACAGAGAGAGAAAGAGAGAGAAGGCGTATATGGGTGGGAGAGAAAGGGAGAATGATAGGGAAGAAAGGAAGGAGGGGAAAGAAGTGTATCGTGCCTCCTCCTCGCTGTGAAAGTACGTTGATTAGACGTCGAGTGCGAGACGCCGCTCATGCTGTCGGATATCGGAGCATAACGGGAAAAAGAGGTGAAAAGGTGTACGGACCGATAACGAGCAGTGATGCTTTGTGGGTAAAAAGGCAAACGCCGGTGATGAGGCATCTGGTGTAAAGACTCATTATGCTCAAGAGACCAACAGGGGGCAGCCTGCAGAGCTGGGGCTCGTACCCCTGACCTTCTGATCAGTAGCCGAGAGACTTAACCAGAGCTCCACCACTTTAGTAACATGCTAGCAGATGCCCTTATCCAGAGCGACTGTATTTATTTATTTATGTCAATTATAAATCCAATTAAGGGTTTCAAAGCTAGCACTGGTGGTGCTCAAGTCTTTTTAATCAAGTCCAAGTCAGATAGTGTGTTGTTATGGCCATGGATGCCAACACAGCATATATAGTAGAGGTAGACCGATGAATCGGTTTTGTCGATTATTCAACACCAATAGTCGATCGCTGGAACTATCAGCATAGTTTTTCCGGCTTCCAGTCCAGTCATTACAAGAGCGGCCTCTAGAGGTGAATCAAAGAGCGCTATATTACACTTATTATTCATAGTTTATTCATTATATTTATTCATTATTATATTCATATATATTTCCTTTAGCACATTTTCATAATTCAGCGTCGGTTTATTCATCATTTATCGGCAAGTACGATCCAACCTGGCTATCGGTATTGGTAGAATCGTCCGACCTTTAATATATAGTTAAAAAATATTTAGTATGTGGAATTCTGCCAAAAATAAATCTCGTCAGATTGTGATCACCGGCGGCGCAAGACAAAAAAAAGGATTCGGTCGAACAGTTGAATCTGGATGCCGAACAACCGTTCGTGTGGCCAATCCCAGGCGTCCGCAAGCTCGTGTATGCAGAAGAGGGCAGATAGCGAGTTAGTCCGAGGACGTTACGATTCACGTTGATGAAGCATGAGTAGGAGTTTATAAACATGCTGTTGTTTGGCTTTAAGTCTCTCAAAGAAAGCGAGTGTTCATTCTCATCAGTTGGTTTGATGTCAGTGGTTTTCCCTTCACCTGAACTAGGAGACACAAACCTGCTCATGACAATCCCCCTGTGCCCCCTCCACAAGTTTATAAATGAGACCCAGAGCGGTCCAGAGTTAAGCAGGTGGTGCGTCAGTAATAATGGTCAGTGGGGAAACAACGCTCCGAGTGTATAAATAGACTGAAGTTATGCTTTTGTATTTAAATTTCTCAAGGAATCGTTTCAGCTCTAAACATTTTAATCCTATGCTCAGGTGTCCACAAACTTTAGTTTGTGGACACCTGAGCATAGGATGAGCAATCCTAAATCAGCACAATGCAGGGAAGCCAATCGTGAGTAAATGTCCATAATAACAGAAAGAAATAATAAAATAATACACAAGGTAGCTCATACTTGTGGACGCTTAAAGTGATGAACAATTAAATATTAAATAATAATTATTTACAGAATAAAATAACTTGTTATATATCAGGTCAGAATATTCTCGATATGAGCACATTTATTTACGCTACGTAATATATTGTCTGATCGTATTTTTTGACCTTTTTTATTATTTTTTTTTTTGACTCGTCATGGTTTTCCGTTTTCGAAAGAAACTCCGTTGAAAGGAATAAAATGATCCGAGAAACAGAACTTCCAATCAGGATATCGAGAAAAATGCTAATATTTGCGCCACGCCACCAATCGTTTTTTCTCTTCCATGTTACCTCTCCGGATCGCTCCAGAGTCTAGCGGGTGCGGTGCGTCAGCAATAACGGTCCGGCGGGAAACACGGTGCTCCGTGCGTAGTCAAAATGGACAGAACGAGGCAAATCGTTCGAAAATTGGTCACAGTTTATTGGTCACTTTCTAAATAATAAAAGCATTGCGCATATGCTGATCATTATATAGAAATCTATTGTATTTTACCGACGCGAATATGTTAAAAACGGCGCATTGTGATACAAACGCCAACTTGAATCCCGTCTGTGTGTATTGCGAACGATGTGTGTGCTGTGGCCCAGCTAGGGGGCGCTCCACATGCACCCCCCTCCACACTGTGACAGCTGTTAATTGAGTGCGGTCCCCCCGTGGCCGGCCCTATATAGCCGAAGCAGCGAGTGCGCTCCCCGAGGAGAGACCCGGCCGCCAACGTGCTAATCTCCCGCCTCATCCCAAACCGCACGCCGCATTAACACGCACCTTAATTAATTCACCAGGGCACGCAGGCAAGGTCGAGCAGCGAAACACACACCCCTTACATCTCTGCCTCGCAAAAAAAAAAAGAGGGGCTGATGATTAGACATCGCTCGCCTCGTCCGATCTTCATCATCCTCTCCTCCCTCTTTATCAATCCTTCCAATCAGGGCGGTTCATTAGCAGAGGAAAAGAGCGCGCGGCCTTCATCGGAGAGGAAGACTCATCAAATGCAGGAGATTTAGGAAGAAAGAGCGACGCTTTTGTTTCTTCGTTCTTTCATGCTGCCTCTTATTCTCTCTCTCTAGATATGTGTGTGTGTGTGTGTGTGTGTGTGTGTGTGTGTGTGTGTGTGTGTGTGTGTGTGTTTTTCTTTTTTTGTTTTGTTTTGATGAGGCTCCTCTATAATTGGGACACAACAGAAGAGAAGCAAATTCAATAATTAAAAAATCTAATTACGGAGTCTTTTGCATCTCGGCCGTTAATTATTTCTCGCGGAGTCACTGGGTAGCTCACATCTTCGATTTTCTTTTTTTCGGTAAGAAAAAAAAACAGAGAAAAAATCAGAGCATCTCTCTCTCTCTCTCTCTCTCTCTCTCTCTACGCTCTGGCGTTTTATTTCCCTCCGCTGTCCGCGGTTTACTGCGTGACAGCCTCCTCAAAGACATCATCAACAACACTGAAACATTTTCAAGTAATCGGCGCACACGCGCGAACACACGTGCGCAACAGCCACTGAGAGGATTCGGCACGCACACACAGCTACAGTACACGCTTCATCTGTCTTTGTCCAAATTCGGCACGTGTTGTGCTCAGCAGAAATCGCTGAGCCCCCTGCCATGTTCAAAGCAGCTCAGTGCCCACAGACAAATGGAGAGGGAAAAGAGGGAGAGAAAGACTGAAAGAGAAAGAGGGAGAGAATACGAGAGGGAGGGAGGATGAGATGAGACAAGGCAACTGATCAGTCCGAATCTTGGACGACTAATTTCTCTCTCTCTTTCTCTCTCTGGTATTAAAATAAATACACCCCCCACTAAACACTAGATCAACAAAAGTATTGGGACGCTTGACTTTCCCCCCCCAAAATAAGTGATATAAGTGGACATATAAATCTTTACAGTTACACCACATGACCTCCCAAGGTCTAAGATTAATATACCTACTCCAGACACACAATAGAGCCAAAAGTATTGGGACACCCAACCTTTCCATGTGGTTCTTCACCAGACCTTGAACTTGGAGGCACACAGTTGTACAGGAGTTTTTTTATTCTCGGTCGCATGATAGTTTCCTTTCGCTTGAACTACACACGGGAAAATTGATGTATGTGAATTTTTTTTAATTCTAACAGCATCATACAAGGTCATTTCAACAGTGTGTGTGTGTGTGTATGTGTGTGTGTGTGTGTTTTAATTCACAGTTCGGTTTAATTTCAGTAGTCTGTCGTTTTTTATTAATGCGGTTTATTATTATTATTAATCAACATTAGAACAGTTTACAGATTTAAAACAATTTTAAATAAAATGCGTGGTTAAATAATATACAATATTTTATTATATAAAAAGGTATAATTAATGTAATACAGTTTTATAGTAATATTTATTATATTTTTAATTATATTGATTACATTTCATAACCAATTAAAATGGGCACAAATTAAATTGATTAAATAAAATTAAATAAATGGAAACATTTTGAAGTTTAAAATTTGTATGACCCCATTGGGGCAATACAGGTATGTATGTGTGTGTGTGTGTGTGTGTGTGTGTGTGTGTGTGTGTGTGTGTGTGTGTGTGTGTGTGTGTGTTTTACGTTTAATATTAATTTTTCTAAAGTTATGATCTAATTAACTGTTCTATTTATTTCAACAGACTTGAACAAATGTCTTCATTCCCTCCATCCTTCACTCGTTCACTCCCTCGACATGTGGAATTGTCAGGATTATAAAAGTTAGCTAAAAGTTAGCCGCTAGCTACTTCCCGGTTAGCAGCTAACACTAGCGCTACAGATTGTTTATTGTTGTCATACATGCGCGAAACAAATCGTAATTCCAGTTCCGCGTAAGCGGCTGCAGTGACACTGCGCTAACTCTAGTTTCTTGTTCTATACTCCTGGCACTGTTGTGTATGTTTTTAACTTTAATAATGATAATAAATTCGTTTAAAGTGCGAGACGGGAGAATGAGGGAACATGCGGTCGGAGACTTAGTTACAATCTGAGATCCCTCAGGAACGTATTATGTTCCACACGTAACAAGGATTTCACCGGAAGCCCTGTACCTACGCTAGTCTTATATGTCAAATATGCTGTTTTAGCACTACGTTTACATGTACTTTACACACACACACACACACACACACACACACACACACACAATACGAGTTTTAGCACTGTGTGCGTCTGTGTGTGTGTTTACCAATGCTGTTTGAATCAAAATCAATTACACTGTTCTCTCTCTCTCTCACACACACACACACACACACCACTGTAACGTCTACAGTTTCCAAAAGTAACCGACATCTTTAATGCACCATTTACACCAACATCAGACTCTCTTTAGTCTCACCCCTTTACACACACACACACACACACACACACACACACAAGCGCGTACGTTTCTGTGGGATGACAAATGACTTGTAAACTTGCATTAGCGTCAGCAGAACAGAAAAACACGGCACATGTTTCCCCCATGCTGTCTCTTTCATTCCAGAAACTCCGCATGACAAATAGTGGAGATTTAGTGAGAAATGCAGTGTGCCGAGATCTCATTTATTGCACTAAAAAAGCCTGTGTGTGTGTGTGTGTGTGTGTGTGTGTGTGTGTGTGTGTGTGTGTGTGCGCGCGTGCTTATATACATCTCCTACAACAAAGACAAACACGAGACAGACATGGCCATCGCTGACCTCGCAGTCAGACAGAAGACAAGATTGACAGGAGGGAAGGAAATGGAGATGGAGAACAAGAGAGGAACAGGACAGCAGGACCGAGAACAGAGAGAAGCGAGGGATGAGATTCAGCTTTGTGTACCTTTGATGGAGGGATGAAGGTGAGAACAAGAGCCAGTGTGTGTGTGAGAGAGAGAGAGAGAGAGAGAGAGAGAGAGAGAGAGAGAGAGATCTGGAATTACGGATGAGAGGATAAAGAGATAAGGCGTAGATGTTGCTGATGCTCGGATCAGAGGAAGCCGTCACCCGCGGCAACGTGGGCTCTGTCCAGAAAGCGCTTGCTTTTGGAGGAACGTCATCACCATGGAGACGCGTGCAGCTCCATCCCGCGAGGAGCGACGCGTCCTGCTTGGAGTGACAAGGAACTGATGATGCTCAGAAGGGATGTAAATGAGAGCGAACACACACAAACACACAAACACACACACCCTATAGTGGTCTATCGATTTGCAGCTAATTTATGCCACGCCCCAAAAAATTATGAGGACCAGCAAGTCCCCACAAAACGATTTTTCCAACTCTACCAAGAAACACTTTCACACTACGTAGTTTTGTACACCTAGTGTAAGATATACTGTTCATTCTCCTTCTACACCTCCATCTTCTATATTTTTTAATAAAAAAAAATCTCGTGCTAATATTAATTTATAACGTTCTTATGGCTCATTATTAGACACGGACGACAACGCCCCCTGCCACCCCACGAACGTCCGTGCAAACCCAGGCCCACGCGAGGGTTCATCCTCCTTTCCTCCCTTTCTCGTCTCGCTATTGTACGTGGTCACGCGTTCGAGCAATTACGCTCCCTAAGTGGGAGGAAAGTAGCACAATGAGACGGCGTGTGTCTGATCAGGAGGAAACGCAGCCTTAGACGCAGAGGGATGCCAGCAGAAGTGTTAACGAGAGACAGACAATGGGGGAACTGGGAAAAGAGACAGAACAAAAATAGAGGCGGACTTGAGGGGGAAGGAAACACGGAGCAACATATGGTGAGTAACAGACAAGGGGGAGACGAGGAGAGAGAGAGAGAGAGAGAGAAAGAAAGAGAGAGAGATGAACGTCCCATTTCTCACTTCAGTCACACCCCTTCAACTGTTTCAGGATTTGGACAGTGTACCATATTTACATCGCTGAAGAAGTTCAGACAACACAGGCGTTTTAAAACCATCAGGTCATCAAGTCCATTCACCTAGAATGATTTTTCTCTCTCTCTCTCTCTCTCTCTCTCTCTCTCTCTCGTGTCACACTTTCCTGCCAAAAATAGTCTCGCAACTCTGAAATGACACAGTGGCAAAAAAAAAATCCATAAATACTACTATATAACCTATTAAGACAAAAGTATTGGGACGCCTGCCTTCTCCAGTCATATGAGGTCCTTCTTCAAACTGTTGCCAAAAACTCGGAGGCACACGACTGCACAGGACCCAAACGTGCTCCTGTTCCAGCACGACAATGCTCCCGTGCACAAAGCCAGCGCCATGAAGATCTGCTTCACATGCACTGGAGTGGAAGATCTGCCACATCTGCTGCTATAGAGCTCCAATATTATTCAATAGGATGAATGAGAATCTCACCTACATCTGTCCCTGACTTTACTGACCCGATTGTGGAGTGGAGGATATTATAATACCAGAACACAGGAACTGAGATTTTAGAAATTAGTTATAAACTATAAGTGTTATTAAAAAAAAATCAAAAACACACACAATCTTATCATTCGAGTGTCCACAAACTTTTGTCCACACACAAGTTCTTGACCGACATGCATTTATCCTGTTTTTTTTTTTCATAAGTCATAAAAAAAATAAAATAAAAAAGTTGACCTGTCGGTTTTATCTGCTAACGAGCCGGAAAACCTCATTAGCACTAAAGTAATAATTACTACACAGAGTTCTATTTTTGACCAGTGTTACTAAATTCTTGATATTTTTTTTTTTTTCTAACAGACAATTCCAGACGATTTTAGACGATTCCAGACAGTGTAATTTATATCCCTTGTGTAAATGATTATATATTACTGCATACTCGTAAAATCCCATTTACATACAGTAATTTGAACAAAAGTTTGTGGACAGCCACGTATAAGATTAGCTGGCTTTTGTGCACAGGGGGAACCATGGAATAAAAAAAAAAAAAGTATCCAAATACTTTTGCTTGTGGCGCGTACCGGACCTGTTCTACATCCGCAGCAATCTTGAGTTAAAAAAAAAATAAAAAATGAAGGAAGCGTAAGACGGAAAACCGAACACTCACCACGGTGAGCCGTAAATGCGGAAACCTCGGACGGTAACGTCGGAGTCCTGCAGGTAGATGCAGTTGGTGAGCAGCGACTGCACGTTCTCGTAGTTCTCCGGCTTCAGCTTGGAGGCAGAGGGAAAGTAGTAGAAGTCTTGCTTGATCAGATCGGCCATGAACTCCTGATCGAAGGTCAGCTCGTGGTTTCCCGCGATCACGATCTTTATCTCGTATGGGAGAGTGCCTACGTTGAGAAAAGAAAAAGTGGTGAGAACATTTCATACGGAAGGTGTGATACAAAAAAACAAAAAAAACGCACACACTTGTACTTGTTGTGTCTGAATAAGCACAAATCTTCTCAAGTGTGCTCCTCAACCTGACTGAACCCCAGGCCTCCTCACCTCACCTACATCAGGACCTTTTTATTAACACAAGTGTACCTGAATGAGCACAAATCTCCACAACATCTGGAGGAACATCTTCCCAGAAGAGTGGAGTTTATTATTTATCATTATAACAGTAAAGGAGACTAAACATGGATCAGGTAATAAAAGTTGCCGTTTTTATCGCGATTGATCCTTTTTATAACATATTTGCATTGGTGAAAAAAAACATTTTTTTTATATAAAATTATTTATTTATTTAGAAAGAAAAACGATCATTTGTGACCCTAGATATTTGATATGCATATCATTTGCCACGTGAATATGACGTATCGCAACACTATGGAAACCGAGGCGTGTCTTGAGAGTCACGTGGAATACAGATTAACATGGCAGAGGTAGAGCTGTAACTTCCTGCAGACACAACAGGGGGAAAAAATAAAAATAAAAAAAATAAATAAATAAAAGAACAGGTTTTAACGCAGGGCCGGAATTAGTTTTTGTGATTAATATACAAATATTGAAGGAGACTCTCCTTTCTTCGGTGTACTGCGGATCAGATTTAAAAATTCGGTATGGCTGTGGCGCTCGGATGGTTTACGGCTCGGCCAGATTATACATTGCTAAAAATACTTTTAAAGCCTGTACGTAGAGAGGGGGGGATTTTCTTTTTTTTTTTTAGACAGGTGTGATGAAGATTTATTGAAAGAAAGAGAGAGAAGGAAAGGAACGTCTCCTGTTTAAAAGTACACATCTGTGAAGCATGGCGGCGTAGGCGTGTACAGCTGCTGGGAAAAGCTGGTGCTCTTGATGGAGATGAGAATCAGAATGAATCCTGAACGATTAGAATGAAGAAATTACAAACGCTACTCATCGTACAGGGGAAACAGAACTGGATGTAATTGGACGACAGATGTAGTTACACCCTGGCGTATTTATTCCAATAGCAAATTTGAAAGATACAAACTGAAGCAGATGGTTAAGTATTTTATATGGATTTTGTATTTATTTGTGGCCTAAAAGCACAAGTCCCAGATTTTATGGACAAAAGTTTGTGGACACCTGACTATAAAATTAGTATGTGCATCTTTCAGAACATCCCATTCCACAATTAGTCCCAATTCTTTTTACACTAGGCTCAGCTCTATTACTAGATTTTCACATCCTAAAGACGTCCTGTACAATTGTGTGCCTCCAACATTATGGCAACAATTTTGAAAAGAAAAAAAAAAAAGGCGTCCAAATACTTTTGGCCGAATGATATTGTGGGTCTAACCCACACAACCCCAAATCATTCATTATTGCAATTCAACAATTTTTTAGAATTAAATTATCTCAATTATCTACTGTATGTATCACACGTACACATGGGTGACGATATAAAGAATAATCCGGAAGCATGTTTTCCACCACAGGAAAACTGCCTAATCAGCTTTTTTTTTTTTTGCCTTAACAAAAAATTTATTAAAAAAAACGAATGATAAAAGAGAGGCAGGTGTCGGAAACGTCAATTCGAGAATATGAAGCAATTTTGAATGAATAATGATCAGAGAATAAATTTGTGTTCAATCCCAATATTTTCTTCTTTATGACTTTTTTTTTTTTTTGGTAATTGCTAACAGGAAATAACATTCTAATAATGTCCGTTTACGCGACTTTGTGTTGTTCAGCCCAAAATATGTTTTTTAATGTTAAAAATGAAACGCAAAAACAATAAAATTCAAATTCAAATATTAAAAATGTTAATAATAATAATAATAATAATAATAATAATAATAATAAAAAAATAAAATTCTAATTATTTCAGTTTATGCGACTTCGCGTTGGTCAGCTAGAAATTATATTTTATATATATATTAATATAATAAAATATATATATATTTTTTAAGATGCAGATACAATAAAAACCAAATGTAATGTCCATATAATATTACAAATAATGCAATGTATACAATTATAATAAAAAAAATAACAAATAAAAGATAAAAAATATTTACTTAATGGTCTGTCTACATAGTTTCGTCGGTTTAGCAGGTTCTCGTTTGCGTCGAATTTACGACTATAGTATGTGTCGCTATGGCAACGATGAAAGATCCTACTGCTGGTGCTACTATACTACAGGGTGGAAAAACGTGAGAAGTACACAATTTATTTTGTGTTCTTATTCTTTTCTGTAGCGTTGATTAAAATCTATAATTTTTTAAAAAATCCAGTAAAAATGTTGAACGCTCAGTCACAGGGATGTAAAAGGTTCTAAGGGAGTATGTAGGCTATTTTTATAGAATATATTCAACATGCGTCTGGAAATTAATTACTGGCAGTAAATAAATATCTAAACACGGTGTTACTTTAGTTATCGCTGATGATGAAGAGCCGGCCCTCTTGTGTGATTGGGATTGATGAACACAATGATTTTCTATTATGTTATTATTCCATTATAATCTCTTTTCTTTTATTCTTTTTTAAAGGAGGAGGGGGGGTTAATTAGTTGATTTGCTGTATAGAAATGTAGCTGATGAAGCCGATGAGAAGTGCCTGTTAGAGATTTGGAAATAAGCGTCGCAATTAGATATATAAAAAATAAATAAACACAAATTCGCAACGGATGCACAAAAACCCCAGCACGCTTCGTTCGGTCTCGTCCTGCAATATGTAAGTGCTCCCTAAAATATTCATACGCCGCATGGAAGCGGTCCTGTCCACGCCTGCCAAACACACAGACAGCATGTCCCCACAAATCTCTAATCCTCCTGCACACGCTCACGGCAACGGCCCTCCGAAATCTGCAGCCAGGAAGAGAGGGAAAGTGGGGGTGGGAGAGTGTGTGTGTGTGTGTGTGTGTGTGTGTGTGTGTGTGTGTGTGTGTGTGTGTGTGTGTGTGTTGGGGAGGGGGTGAATTACGGCAAACATCTGGAGCGCTTCCTTTATTTGAAAAGTGTCATAAAAAGACGAGATGCATCAGAAAGTGTCAGGTTCGGTACGCGAAACAGAGTTCAATCACGCAGAGTTTTGACAATTATGCAGTCAAGCGCGTCCCTGAAAAGCAGCAATTAAATGAAGGGATGGGGGGTGGAGGGAGGCTGCGGAGGGGGGTGCCTGCGGTGGTGGTGGTGGTGGTGTTGGTGATGATGGAGGGTATTCTACTGAAATGTCAGCACACATACACACATGCACAGGGAGCCACTCTGAAATCTAACACATAAGGTGTGAGCTATAAGCAATTTACCTGATGTTAACACACACGTACGTTAGATTTTACAGCGCGGCTAGAAATCTGCAGGGATAAGCACATTTATTCTGTCGCTGAAAGCGAATCGTGAAAAAAAAAGAAAAACAGTCAGAAAAATGGGTACGGGGTGTCCTGCTCGGAAGGAGAGACGCTCTTTAAGCTTTGCTCACGAACCGGAGAGATTTAGAGCCGCCGTTACGAAAGCTTCGTCGCGTTTAATCACGCGTTTCGGTGTTTTTTTGTTGTTGTTGTTGTTGTCTTCCGGTTGTTTTAATTCTATTGTCTTCACTTCCACCCTTCTCCGGCTTCTCTATTAAAATGTTATCCTTAAAAAACTAGCGGCAGATCCAGATTTCTCCTCCTCGCTCTCATAACTCATAAATCCTTTCCTGTTACTTACATCTACATAATTCACACTAGTCGGCAAATTTTTGGGAAGATCACGCGGGTAAAAAAAAAATAAAAAATTATAATAATTTCACCATAAATGAAACGACGGCTTTTTGTCTCAGCAGTGAGTCTGGAGCGAGATCTACCTATTACTGAGCAGATCCTCCAGTTGGTTTACCAGCAATCACACACATGGTCAAGATCCTCTTTAAGCTCGGTTAGAAATACAGATAATATAAAGAAAAAACCACAATTTGAACACAACTAAAATATCGTAAGTGTCATTTGCATCATATTTACATATTACTAATGTTTCTATGAGACTGTTATAGACTCTGGGGGGAGGGGGAGCAGAGATTTTCATTTCTTTGGTTCAGACTGATGGCAAACCATCAATTTACTCAAGTGCCTTCTGACTTCTAACGCATGACCCTTTCACACACACACACACACACACACACACACACACACACGCCTTTATAGAGCAAAAAATAAAAAATAACCGTATTTTTCGGACTATAAGCTGCTACTTTTTTCCCATGTTTTG
This sequence comes from Silurus meridionalis, assembly GCF_014805685.1. Taxonomy (NCBI): domain Eukaryota; kingdom Metazoa; phylum Chordata; class Actinopteri; order Siluriformes; family Siluridae; genus Silurus; species Silurus meridionalis. Next base: position 3,150,496 of record NC_060901.1, on the reverse strand, counting down.
AACAACGAAGCGGCTTATTTATGGATTTTTTCTGGGTTTTTCCCGGTTTCACATACTTCAAGCCAAAAAACTGAACCCCACAACATTAGACCAATTAAATTTTCTAACGGAAACCAAAAAAAAAAAAAAAAAAACGCACCTCACCTGTGTTCTGAGCTGCACGGCATCGGGAGAAAAACTTCCACCGGTGTTGATTTTTAAACGCACGATGATGCCAAAAGATAAACTCTCGAGAGAAATAGTTGTGAAAGGAAGGAGGACGACAGTGAACAATGACTTTCTTGGTCGGCTACTGTTTAGATACAAGCCGTTGTAACGCGTTGAGTCTGGGTGAAGGGAGAGCTCGCTAACTCCAGTTACAACAGAAATCATATAAGCACAGACAGGTTTCCAAAACTCGTGCTTTTTTATTATTCTTGGCAACAGCGTTACGGGTTATTCAAAGAAACTTAGAAATGAGCATCAGAAAATAATAAGGACATATTCCTCGGTCTTGCACACATGCAGTAATAGCGGAAAAATGCGGCGACAGGCTATTCCCATAATACCGCTATGCTCTTAAAGGAAGCGCAACATATTTCACCCGTTACACCGTGTAACAGACACTGTCTTTCATTAAAGCCTGTGTAAAGTTCAGTGAGGCTTATAGACAGGTGCGGCTTATTTATGTTCAAAATAAAAATCTTCAAATTCAGTGGGTGCGGCATATAAATGGGATTCGCTTTATAGTCCGGAAATTACGGTAAAAAAATCCAGATGCTCTTTTCCTGTTGTGTCTGCAGGACGTTACAGCTCTACCTCTGCCATGTTAATCTGTATTCTACGTGACTGTCAGGACACGCCTCGGCCTCCGTAGCGTTGCGTTAAGTCATATTACGTGTTTAGCGACGAGAAATCGATCTACAGGTCACAAATTAATCACAAATTATTGGTCATGTTCTAAATAATAAAAGTTCAGCGCATTTACTAATAATTATATATGTAAATTAATCGGTTTCAAACGAAGCAAATATGTTTAAAACGTTCTATCGCGATACAAACGCTTGCATCCGGTGCACACTTTTTTTTTTTTTTATCAATGCATCGTATCGTACACACACACACACACACGTGCCATTTCACAAAAATTAGTGCACCTCTCACATTTGAACAAACTTTTTAGTATCTTTTCAAGGGACGATTTTATATAAATGAAACGTGGATATATTTTGGAGTATCAATGTGCAGTTTGTTTATCAGTACTGATTTACTGTCCTCTAAAAATCACTCAACACACAGCCATTACTGTCTAAATAACTGTCAACAAAAGTGAGTCCACCCTCAGTAACCATAACCAGGCAAAGCCACATCTCCTATTCATCATGTTTATGATTTTGCCTGCTTGACAGGACCAGACAAATGTGTGTATCTTGGATTAGAGCAGTTCAAATTCGCTGCTTTGAGTCCAATTCTCTCATACTGACCACTGGATGTTCAACATGCACCTCATGGTAAAGAGTCTCTGAGGATCTGATGATTAGAATTGTTGCTCTCCACAAAGATGCCGAGGCTGTAAGAAGATCAGAAACACCCTGAAACTGAGTAACAGTACAGTGTTCAGGGTCATACAGAGGTTTTCTGAGACGGGTTCCACTCTGAACAGACCTCACAAGGGTCCATCTAATAAGTCGAGTCCTCGTGTTCTGCAACAGATGCAGAAGCTGCTTCATAAAACATGAGTGCTGCAGCATTGCTTTAGACATCGCTGAAGCAGAAGGTCCGCTTGTCAGTGATCAGACCCTACACACACACACACACACACACACACACACACACACACACTGCAACAAGTCTGTGTGCAGGCCGTCGTCCCAGAAGGAGCCTCTTCTGAAGCTGCTTACAAGAAACCCGTAAATAGTTTGTTGAACAACTGGAACCATTTTCTGTGATCTAATGAGACTGAGATAAATTACTTGGCTCAGATGGTGTCCAGCATGTGTCGTGA
>NC_060901.1:3136012-3143512 GCF_014805685.1 Silurus meridionalis | reverse complement strand
AGAGAGAGAGAGAGAGACATAGGTACAGAGAGAGAGAGAGAGAGAGAGAGAGAGAGAGAGAGAGAGAGACACAGGTACAGAGAGAGAGAGAGAGAGAGAGAGAGAGAGAGAGAGAGAGAGAGAGAGAGACACAGGTACAGAGAGAGAGAGAGAGAGAGAGAGAGAGAGAGAGAGAGAGAGAGAGAGAGAGAGAGAGAGAGAGAGAGAGAGACACACAGGTACAGAGAGAGAGAGAAACACACTAAAGATTGATGAAGAATTTCTCTGTATAGAGACCAGAGGAAGAGTGAAGGGTCCTGAAGGATTTGTGGGAGAAAGTGAGAAAGAAACTTTTTTTCCCCATGCGCACACACACACACACACACACACACACACACACACACACACACACACACACACCTTACACTGACCACATGGCTGTTGCATCATAAACGGAGATGATCTATTATTAATAATCTCGACCGAAGTAAAGCAACTGACAGACTATTAAACTTCATAACCTCAAAAAGAGAAAGAAAGAAAAAAAAAAAGGGAAAAGTCCGAACCCGTCCATCTTCAGTGTTCACTCCAGTGTTTCTCCCCTGACGTCCACTTCATCTCTGTACAATCAGATCCATATTTAACTAGAACACTTGGGCACGGTACATCCAGAACGTTCCATGCACTTCGCTACTCAATATGCCTGACCGAGAAAAACTGACAAGAGCTGACAAGAGCACACTCGTCTATCTCTATCTTTCTCTCCCTCGTTCCCTCGCTCCCTCTCTCCCACACAGCTGTGTGAAAGACAGCTTTAAATAATCGACACTGAGCTAGGCTAGTCCGACCGGTCAGCGCACTTAGATTGGATCTTTTCAGATACGCTCAAAGTCTCAAAAAGGTTATTGTTCAGATCAGATTCCTAAATCCGACTGTTCCCCTGGTGTGGGTTCATGTTCTGAACATCGGCTCGGAACGTTCCAGACTGCAGGTCCGTGTTTGTGCACTGGTTCACGCACGTGACTGGGGTAATGTATAAACATTCTCCTGAGAGCACGACATTACACGCGCACAAAGATACGACATTACACGCGCACAAAGATACGAGATTACACGTGCACAAAGATACGAGATTACACGCGCACAAAGATACGACATTACACGCGCACAAAGACACGACATTACACGCGCACAAAGACACGACATTACACGCGCACAAAGACACGACATTACACGCGCACAAAGACACGACATTACAGCGCACAAAGACCGCGACATTACACGCGCGCACAAAGACCGCGACATTACACGCGCACAAAGACACGACATTACGCGCACAAAGACCGCGACATTACACGCGAACAAAGACACGACATTACACGCGAACAAAGACACGACATTACACGCGAACAAAGACACGACATTACACGCGAACAAAGACACGACATTACACGCGCACAAAGATACGACATTACACGCGCACAAAGATACGACATTACACGTGCACAAAGATACGACATTACACGCGCACAAAGATACGACATACGACATTACACGCGCACAAAGATACGACATTACACGCGCACAAAGACACGACATTACACGCGCACAAAGATACGACATACGACATTACACGCGCACAAAGATACGACATTACACGCGCACAAAGATACGACATTACACGCGCACAAAGATACGACATACGACATTACACGCGCACAAAGATACGACATTACACGCGCACAAAGACACGACATTACACGCGCACAAAGATACGACATTACACGCGCACAAAGATACGACATTACACGCGCACAAAGACACGACATTACCGCGCGCACAAAGATCGACATACGACATTACGCAGCGCACAAAGATACGACATTACACGCGCACAAAGATACGACATTACCGCGCGCACAAAGATACGACATACGACATTACGCGCGCACAAAGATCGACATACGACATTACCGTGCACAAAGATACGACATTACACGCGCACAAAGATACGACATTACACGCGCACAAAGATACAACCATGAAGACTCATTCAGGTGCACATTCACTTTCTGTAAGGTGATAAAACAGACAAAAAAAACAAAGGAAGAAGGAAGGAGGGAAGGAGGGAAAGGAGGGAAAGGAGGAAAGAAAGAAAGAAGAAAGAAAGAAAGAAAGAAAGAAAGAAAGAAAGAAAGAAAGAAAGAAAGAAAGAAAGAAAGAAAGAAAATTACCAAAAATATAATAGAAAGAAAAACTTATAAAAAGAAAGAGAAATAGTGAAAGAAAGAAAGAAAGAAAGAAAGAAAGAAAGAAAGAAAGAAAGAAAGAAAGAAAGAAAAAGAAAGAAAGAAAGAAAGAAAGAAAGAAAGAAAGAAAGAAAGAAAATTGTTTAAAAAAATAGATAGAACAGACAAAGAAAGAAAGAAAGAAAGAAAGAAAGCTGCTTTGGAACAGATTTTGGGTCTCCTAGTTGAAGTGAACTTTGATACAGTTGTGTTGCTGAACGTTAGTGGTTTGGAGAAGAAGCTCATACGGCAGGTGTCCCGTGTCGATAGAGCGATAGAGCAGCGTATCGAGGTTTTATATAGAGGAAGAATTCGAGCAGCACACATCAGGATTAAACAGCTGGAATGTGTGGATGATGTCTGCATACTGAACTGGTGTTAAAAACAGAAAACAAACAGCAGACGCCAGACACACAATCGAATAGTTTCTGAACTCAAAAATACACCAGTACAGATAAATAAGGACTGTGTGTGTGTGTGTGTGTGTGTGTGTGTGTGTGTGTGTGTGTGTGTGTGTATTATTTTCCCTCTGCATTACCATATGTGTGAGGTGAGATGTGAGAATGTGTGTTTTTAGTATCATCAGGAGAAAAAAAAAACTAAATCACATTTCAAAGGGCTGAAGCTAGGTAAAGAAAACAGCATGGGTGCTGCACGCTCCCTCTCTCCCTCTCTCTCTCCCTCTCTCTCTCCCTTCTTTCACTGAGAAACAGATGAGGAAAAGGACGAGGAGTCGAGGCATAAATATTTATCTGAAAACAAACAGGAGAACAGAAAACCCCAGGAAGAGAAAAAGAGACAGGGACAGGGGAAGCTGCATCACAGGGGAGGAGAGAGAGAGAGAGAGAGAGAGAGAGAGAGAGAGAGACAAAAAGAGAGAGAGAGAAAGACAGAGAGAGAGAGAAAGAGAGAAAACGGGGGGATTGAGTTTTATGTGAGAGAACTGCAGGCTTTTATGGCCTTCTCTTATCCACCTGTCTGTACCTCCTGCACCCCCACTATATAACCCCAGGAGAGCTGCTCTCTCATCCTCTCATCCCTCCATCACTCCTCTCGTCTTCTTCTCTCTCCTCTAATACAAAAAAAAAAACGACGGGTCTTCCTCTCGTCTTTGATGCATGGCACACGCAGCCTTTTCCCTTCTTTAATCTGCTCTGTGAGGGAAGATCGGAGCCCACGGATCGGAGAGAGAGAGAGAGAGAGAGAGAGAGAGAGAGAGAGAGAGAGACAGAGAGAGAGAGAGAGAGAGAGACTATCGTTTGTCTAAAATCTGTGCTGCGAGTGGAAATGACAATCGACAAGAACAAACAGAAAGAAAGAAAATTTTAAAAGGTGAGAAATAAAGTAAAGACAAAGTAAAAGGAGAGAGACAATACGCAAGAAAGAAAATAACAAACAAATACAAACAAAATAAATAAATAAATAAAAGAAAAAAAAGAAAGGCCAAGAACAAGAGATACATTTTTTTATAAACAATTATGAAAGGCTACAAAGAAAAACAAAGAAAAAAAAGGAAGGCAAAGAAAGAAACAAAGAAAAACAAAAAAAGTAAGAACAAAAAGACATTTTTTAAAGAAAGAAAATGGGAGAGAAAAACAAAAAAGAGAAAAAAAAAAAGAAAAGGAAAGAAAAAGAAAGAAAAACGAAATAGAATGAAAGACCAGAATATAGAACGAATAAAAACATTAAAGAAAGCAAGAACGAAAGCAAGAAAGCAATAGAGCAAGAAAGAAAAAAGAAAGAAAGAAAGAAAGAAAGAAAGAAAGAAAGAAAGAAAGAAAGAAAGAGTAGAGTAACAGATGAGTCTCGGTGTCTGGGTGAATGCATTATTCAGGTTCACACTTTTTTCATCGGTTATTAATAATAAATGTAAAAAAGTAAAAGTGGAAGCAGGATGAGGTGTGAGAGATCACACACACACACACACACACACACACACACACACACACACACACACACACACACACATACTAATAATATGCAGGAGGTTTTACTAGTTAAAGCACTGTGTGTGTGTGTGTGTGTGTGTGTGTGTGTGTGTGTGTGTGAGAACGCGTTCTCACCGAGCCAGTCGTTGAATTTCTTGACCTCGCTGGGCAAACCGAGCTCCGTGAAGTCTCCTGCGTGCAGCAACACGTCGCCGTACGGCATCTGGATGGCGTCGGTGCGCGAGTGTGTGTCCGAGATACACACGAAGCGAGTGTAGCCGGGTGGCTTTGGGGTGTCATGGGGTAACGGATCAACCCTGACAGAAGGAAAAGTCGAGAGATGAGAGAGAGAAAGAGAAAATGGAGGGGTTTTAGGTAGGAACAGGTGTTCTTGTGCGGTTCTCTGGAGATTTGTGGTTGCAGAAGCAGCAGCAGCGTGTCTCTGGAGAAGAGGGAAATACTTTTGAATAAGAGTGGCCCACTTTAAAGTAACTACTGCTGGGTCAGCCTGCCTGCCTACACCACACACACACACACACACACACACACACACACACACACACACACACACACACCAGATATCAGACGCAGTAAGAATTAGTTGCATTCGGAGGTAATTACAAAAACATTTTTATTCCTGTAATGAACCCTTTAAAAATTCCACTTTCCACAGGGATGGAGTTTAAGATCTGCTCTGTTTTTAACCTCAATTCACACCTTGGTTTGGGATTAATTTTGCCATTTGGGGTTCAGTGCTTAAAGCTCTGGGTTACTGATTAGAAGGTCAGGGGTCAAAGCCCAAACATGCCAAGCTGCCACTGTTGGGCCCTTGATCGAGGCCCCTAACTGTCTCTGTTTCAAGGAATTGTAATGTGCTCTCAATAGCAGGTTTAATAACAGTTTATAAAATCCAATGATGTAGAAAGAAAAAAAAAAAAAGGAGAAAAAAAAAAAGAGACAGTAAGAGATTAAACAGAAACAAACTAATAAAACAAAACAGGATAAGAGAAGAGAAAGAGAGAAGGAGAGAGAGAAGGAGAGGGAAAGAGAGAGAGAGAGAGAGAGAGAGAGAGAGAGAGAGAGAGAGCGAGAGAGAGAGAGAACAAGAGTGAGGAGAGAGAGAGAGAGAGAGAGAGAGAGAGAGAGAGAGAGAGAGAAGAGAGAGAGAGAGAGCAAGAGAGAGAGAGAGAGAGAGAGAGAGAGAGAGAGAGAGAAAGAGTGTGTGTAAGAGAGAGAGAGAGAGAGAGAGAGCGTGTGTGAGAGAGAGAGAGAGAGAGAGAGAGAGAGAGAGAGAGAGAGAGAGAGAGAGAGAGAGAGAGAGAGGAGAGAGAGAGAGAGAGAGAGAGAGAGAGAGAGGCGAGAGAGAGAGAGCGATGAAGAGAGAGATGAAGGAGCGGGAGAGAGAGAGAAGGCGGGAGAGAGAGGAGAGAGAGAGATGAAGACTCACATGTGGACGTGTGGAGGCTGGAATCGTCCCTGGTTGATGTTGTAGAAGGTGAAGGCCTGAGTGGGGTTTGCGCTGTACTCGTCTACCTCTATCGCTCCTCTCGCTCCTCTCTGAGACTGCTGCCGTCGTGCAGCCATGATCTCCGATAACGTAAACGCCATGCCAGCACACACAAACACACACAGACACACACACACACACACACACACACACACACACACTCAGAGAGACTCCGTGCTGGCTGGAGGTGTGTGAGCGGAGCTCAGATCACTCGCGTTGTTGAGCCGAGATGAGAAGCAGATGAGGCTCAGTGTTCAGGAGTCTCCTCACTGGTACTGTGAAGCTTCATGATGCCCAGAAATCAAACTCAGCTGAGATGCTCACACACACACACACACACACAAACACACACACACACACACACCTGGAATGCAGAACAGAGCAGTGGAGACACTGAAGATACTGGATATACATCACACACACACACACACACACACACACACACACACACACACACACACACAGTTCTGTAATGATTAATGTATTATATGCTGCCTGTTCTTTACTTTAATCTAATCTAGGAGAATGTTCAGATGTGCGCTGAACTTGGACAGAATGTGTCCCATGATCAGAGGAACATCGTGTTTGATCTCAGATTCAGAAGTTGCTTCAACACACATTTACGCAGGAACCACATTTATCAGTTCACTTTGGACCAGAGGATGATTTAGGAGAAAATTGTGAAATGATCTATAATAAAAAATTTTTTTATAAATGATTGAATAAATAAATGAATTATTTAATTAAATATTACACAAATACTAAACAGTTATAAACAACACTCAACCACCAGAGGGAAAATCTACATCATCATCCTCATCATCATCATCATCATCATCATCTGTATGAAGCAACAGTCCAACATTCATCTACAATCAACTGTGGATTCTCTCCATAACACAAGCTTAATTCCTTTAATAACAAGAAGCTGAAGTCTTAATCTATTTATCACTAATAAGAGAGATGCGAAGAAAGAAAGAAGAAAGAAAGAAAGAAAGAAAGAAAGAAAGAAAGAAAGAGACACATGCTTTATTCGTTTCTAAACAGGAAGCTGAAAATCCTAATGACCAATTGATCATTAATGAGTGACTTGTGATGAAATGCAAAAAATTAATAACGACAGAAAGAACAAACAATTACTGACTATAACATCACTCAGAGTACCAGAGATAAACATTCACAGCAGGTGGGAAAAGAAAAAGACCACCAACACCTTCATCACCATCATAATCATCATCATCATCCAGATCATAATATTATTAATAATAATAATAATAATCACAACTATAAATCATTAATAATGTGGACTTTTAATACAGTTGCAACACAAGCAGCAGCAGAGCCTCCAAACAAGAAAAGAAAGAAAGAAAGAAAGAAAGAAAGAAAGAAAGAAAGAAAGAAAGAAAGAAAGAAAGAAAGAAAGAAAGAAAGAATTTCTTGACTTGGATAATTTACTATTCAGACACTGGGACTACCAGAGGAACAAAATGTTAAAAGATTCCTTCAAAGACAGGTCTTTATCATCATCATCATCATCATCCTCATCCTCATCATCCGCATCCTCCTTATGATACAATACAAATAAAAACACTCACATTAATAAGTGAGAAACAAAGAAGGAAAAAAAAGACAGATCAAGCAATTACTGACTACACACACACACACACACACACACACACACACACACACACACACACACACACACACACCGACTACTGAGGAAAAAAATTCACAAATGGGGAATAAAATCCCCAGAAAGACAAATCAACATCACCATCACCATCATCCTCTTCATCAT
>NC_060901.1:3118512-3131012 GCF_014805685.1 Silurus meridionalis | reverse complement strand
TTTTACAATTTTGTTGAATCGCTTTAGTCATTGTAAAATCGATATATATATCACAGCTTCTGTCCTGTCGAGTTCCACTTTTCATCTGACAAGATACAGATTTACTTATATTAATGAACTTTGGTACACCATATACAGCACGGTAACCCTAAAGCTTATGAAGTTTCTCCAACAGAAACCTGAACCTTTCTCTCCAATATCAATGCTAGTCAGAGAGCGAATGTGTGTGTGTGGAAACAATGTGCATGTGTGTGTGTGTGTGTGTGTGTGTGTGTGTGTGTGTGTGTGTGTGTGTGTGTGTGTGGGACTTGTTCAATTCCATGCCTGTCATCTTTCAAAGCAAATCTAAACAAATCTCGCCCACTCCGGCAAATATTTGCTAATAAACATAACCGGTTGCGGTTTTCCAATAAACAATATATAAATAATTGAAACCACAGTTAAATGACGTGTCCTGATACAAAGCTACATTTCTGTTCTTACCACATACTTTTACATGTATAGTCATTAGAGAAGATACACTATACACACATATGTTTGTGGACATTTGTGGATTTTTTGAACATTCCCATCCCACATTAAGTCCCCAGTCACTGTTCCACTCTTCTGGGAAGATGTTCCTCTGGTTTTAGTGGAGAATTGTGCTCATTCAGCCTCAAGGGTGTTAATAAAGTCTTTTGAGATCTTCCACTCCATCCATGGCATTGTGCACAGGGGTGTCATGCTGGAGCAAGTTTAAATCAAAGCGAAGGGAAAATTTCATGCGGACGCATCCAAAGACATTCCATACAATCGCATGTCTCCGAAGCTAAACGTTTGGAGAAGAAGCACATACAACCGGAAAAGTCAGATGTCCCAATACCACACAATGTATGTAAATAATGTATAAGTGCTAATATAAGTCATGCATCCAATCAGAAACATGGCATGATGATTCGCATGGACTCCACATATTAGAAATCAGATTTCAGATCAGATGCGTGTGTCTGATCACCTGCTTTAACAGAGAGAATCAGACTTCTTTTGTACAGAAGATTTCCCATCATTAGTAGTTATTAAGTTAGATTTAGTGGCCTATGAAGAACTACAGTATGCAAATGTTGCACATTTTTTGGGTGATTTTATTTGTTAAAAAAAATTTAATTAATTCTAATTAAAAAACAAATCCCAGACTTTCGGATTCCATTGTGTGTCGGATGTAATCGTGATTTTTGTGTATGGACTGGAATTTAAATGAAGCATCTCGTGTACAGATGTGTGTGTTTATGGATGCGGTTTATTCTGTTCACACTAAAATTCACCCTGGGACTTGTTTGAATTTTTGGGAGAACCTGAACGACTATAATCGAGTAATTAATGATGATCTAAGCACAGTCAAAAGTTTGAAAAGACAAAAACGCATTCTTTTAGTTTTTTTGCAACATTTTAAAAAATTTACTTTGACCAAAACGAATCTCGAAATGTTCAGCTGTTCCACTTTATTTTCAAACGTTCAGCTCAAATGCTTTGCCGTGTCTCTTGTAAAACCTTTCAAAAATGTTTCTTCACCAGTTAGAGATTTCTTTACAATCCAGTTCATCCAGTTTAATAGACTGTAGGTGCAGCGACTGAACAGGACGTTCCATAACACACTCCACACGAGTTCGTCGTATGGTGAAGTCGGTTCCAGTGAGCTGCAGTCCAGATGGAATCGCATGGTGTCGATGTACTGTATGGATTGTGAGAATATTGTGAGCAAGTCTACAACCTTTTTTTTTGCTCCAAAACAACCCCAAACTTCCTCCATGTGAGTGTGGGGGGTGAGGGCGTCTGACCCATCTTCTCTCCTGTTCTTCTTCTTACACAAGTTCTGTTAGGGACAAAAAATTTCCCATTTGGACGCCACAGAACTTTCATCCACTCGATCACTGTCTAATTTTTGTGTGTTTTTGCCTTTAAGGCATTTACCGCATAACACAAACACATGAATTGTTTTTAGAGGCAAGTATGACTTCATTATGTGCAGCAGATGTGTGAGCATACATAAGTATACATTTGGCGTGTCCTCATTGTACAATTCTGGTCAAAACAAATCTGATGTTGAGTAAATGTACGTAGTTGTGTAGGGCCAAGTAGTACAGTAGCTGTTTAGCTGTTAATCCACCAGAGGGGGGCGCCAAAGTTGTTTTTGTTGATGTTGAGTAAATGTAAGTAGTTGTGTAGGGCCAAGTAGTACAGTAGCTGTTTAGCTGTTAATCCACCAGAGGGGGCGCCAAAGTTGTTTTTTTAATATACTTGTGAAAAATTAGAGTGAAAATGAGGACGGTGTAAAAATCAGTTTAGTATCTAATTAATATGAACCCACACAGAAGATAAATCAGCGTAGCAAAAAAATTGTGCAACATAAAAAAAAAAAAATAGGAGAAATTATTACTAAAGCAACAACAAAAAAATGATGAGTAATTAAATTAAGTCAATTTGAATATATGTATGTATGTATGTATGTATGTATGTATGTATGCTGCGGCTAACATATTATCAATGCTGTTACTGTTATTCATTCTGTTCCCTCTTTCATATAAAATGATATAATTGGTGTGAAATTATAAGAATCAAGAGTAGATTTCAATCTATTCATATTTTCCTCAACTATTGTGAGGAGCAGTTGTTGTATTCCATGATACGTATATTTGACAATAACATCATCTTTGGTGAAAGAAGTGTTTTTGTTGCTCTTATGTTGATTTGAAGACAAAATCTACGACTTTGTAGGAATTTCAAGTTTTGCATTTTTTATCAGGGGAGGTATAGCGACATGTATGACAAACATGGTCTCACATGGAAATCTGCATACGTTCAAGAAGCTCTGGTCATGCTAACAGCTACAAAAAAAAATCAATTTAATGCTAAGGTTGGGGGTGGAGTTAGTGTCACACCTGATCTTAAGACAATGTTCTATAATCAAAACTAAACTGGACTCACTGATTCCACTGTTCCCTGTTTGGTTTTATAAATACGGCTCGCTAGACTGGGATGAAAATTTGCACTTAAACCAAATCTTTGGGGAAAACCGTGAAATCCCATTAGGTAGATTTCAAGAATCTTTGACTTTTGAAAAAGAAATATGCTGGGACTTTTTCACCAAACTCAAAATCTTGAACTGTGGAGGATTATTTGATTGGTTTTCTGGAAGGAATTCAGAGTCAATCACATGCATCTGGTACTGTAGCTCTCATAAGTGCTCTCCACCAAGCTTAAAGCAGAAAGTGTTAGATCAGCAATAAATAGCCGAATCAAATTTAAAATGGCCAAAATGCAGCAAATTAACCAAAAACCTTTTCTAAACGGCACCAAGTGAAACAAGCACTGGATTACTGTGAAGACTGACTTTTATTTCATTTTGAATCAATTTTTGGTTGAAACTGTGTGAACGCTCAGAGTTTGCTCAGAGTTACGAATACAGCATCATTGCTCTCCTCCAAGCATGTTTAGCTCTTTCAGCGTTTCTCAATCCTGGACCTGAGGACCTGAGGACCTGAGCACCTGAGGACTTGAGGACCTGGGCCCTATTACTGCACAAGTTTGTTTTTACCTTCTTTAAATTCAACTGATTTCATTATTTAAAAGATGTGAATTAAAGGAGGGAAACCCACAAATGTTAAGGCTTGGGCTGCTCCAGGACCATCGTTGAGAAACACTGAGAAAACAACATCATTCGTGACTCGTTTTAGAGGTTTTATGCTTCCAGCTTATTAGTATCTTTCAAACAAGTATAAATTGTAAATAAATGGAGAAACTTTAGGGTAAAAATCCATGTATTGCATGTAGAGAACAGTGTTACAACTCAGAGTCTACTGCTTTAAACACATTTATAATCTGCGCAACAATGAACATGGTGCGTAAGAATCCCACTGACCTTACTGATATGTCTTTACACACACACACAACACACACACACACACACACACACACACACACACACACAGAGCCATTTCATACAAAATATTCACCAGTTAGCAGAAAATAATCTTCTCTTATTCAACCGAAATCCCACATGACCTCCTTCACCATACATTCATAAAGTTAAAGCAAAGTTCCTTACATCTGAACACTTCATACACCACGGAAATCGACGGATCAGGACTCGCTGTATGTCTAACGTCTAAAATGAAAAAGCTGCTTTGTGCTTTCTACCGTGTGCACGCCACGTGAATGTGATCTATATGCATTTTATACGTAGAAGCAACACGTTTTGAAAGAAAAAAAATCGATTATGTTCATATAATAAAACCCCTTAAAGTCCCAGAATTGTAAGTAAGGTAGTACAAATAAAAGCTCAGACAGAAGAATAATCAATGGTTGAGACGCCGGACTTCTGATCGGAAGGTTGTGAGTTCAAATCCCAGCACCACTAAGCTGCTCCTGTTGAGTTCTTGAGCAGGGCCCTTAACCCTGACCTGCTCATTTGAAAAAATGCATTAATTGGAAGTCACCTTTGGATAAGGGCATCTATCAAATGCCAATAAAGGTAAATGTGGTGAGGGAGGTGGAAGCTCAGTGGTTTAGGTATTGGACTTTTGGATCCAAGGTCATTAGTTCAAATCCCATTCCTGGCCTTATAGGCTGCTCAGTTGTATAAATTAGATCTGAATAAGTGCATCTGCCGAATGCCCTAAATGTAAATGTAAAGCTCTGGGTTACTGATCTGAAGGTTGGGTGTCGCCACTCTTGTGGCCCCTGAGCAAGGCCCTTAACCCTCTGTGCTGTGTATCGTGGCTGCTCCCGCGCTCTGACCCCAACTTCCTAACATCGCTGGGATACACAAAGAAAGAATTTCACTGTGTTTTAATGTACATGTGACAAGAATTTCTCTTTCTTTCTTTCTTTCTTTCTTTCTTTCTTTCTTTCTTTCTTTCTTTCTGCTTAAAGCAAGTAAGTATAAAGCAGAGTTATTGTTTTTATTTGAAATTATTTTCCAAAAACAATATGTTTTAAAAGAAAGAAAGAAAGAAAGAAAGAAAGAAAGAAAGAAAGAAAGAAAGAAAGAAAGACACTTACATTGCAGCACAGTGAAATTCTTTTCTTTGCATATTCCAAAAATCAGGATCGGAGTGCAGGATTTGCTGTGATTTGGCACCCCTGGGGTACGGAGGTTTAAGGGCCTTGCTCAAGGGCCAGACGGTGGCAGCTTGGCAGAACTGTTTTGACATTTTATTACTTTATTACCACAACTTTAACACATTCATTTAAATTCAGTAGCTTGTGGTTTTGAAGTGTTTTATTTCTATTTCTATTACCACAGAGAACAATTTCAACAATTTGTTTAGGTAAAATGTATATTCACTGTACTTACATTTAAATTTCTGGCGTTTGACAGAACGACATTCAATCTCGTACAATTGAGCAGCTATGGGGTTAAAGAGCCTTGCTCAGGGGCCCAAGTGTGCCAGCTTGGTGTGGCTGGTATTTGAACTCACAACCTTCAGGTCCAAATTCCTATGCCTTTGTCACTAAGATACCACCTTCCTCATTTACTGGATCCTTAGAAAGCTAGTTCCTAAAGTTAACGTTATAGCGAACCAGTCTTTCCTAAAGTGTCTGAGCGGCTCAGCAAGACTGCAAACTGGAATCTCAGCAATGCTACAAATCCATAAATGCAAAACTGGCTGAATAACGTGCTATATGATTACTAACTGAGACTTTAAGGGGTAAATATAGACTTAACTGGGTTTTTTTGGCATTTAAAGAGGTGAGACTTGTTTTAAATCCCATTTCAGCCTGGAGATAGAACCAACCACACATTTCTATATACAACACAAACATAAGGAACAAAAAAAAAAAAAAAAGTAACATTGTTTTTTTTCTCTAACGTTTTACAATATAAAATTCAAGTGCAATTAAAGTTCCAAATATTAGTTACATAACAAAAGTGTAACTCTGGAGTAACCCAATGTTACCTGCAGGTAGTCTTTATCTTGTAATATATGTTTTTGTTATCATCTAGTTCTCTTTGTTCAAACATTGGATACT
Organism: Silurus meridionalis; assembly: GCF_014805685.1. Taxonomy (NCBI): domain Eukaryota; kingdom Metazoa; phylum Chordata; class Actinopteri; order Siluriformes; family Siluridae; genus Silurus; species Silurus meridionalis. The sequence continues at coordinate 3,125,003 of NC_060901.1, read as the reverse complement.
GGAACGAATTCCGTTCTCCATACTGAAAAGATTTTTGTTTTTGAAAAAAAAATAAAAATAAAAATAAGTGCACACCAGTCATTTCTAAATGCAATCTTGTGCATGTCTGGGGCAAGAACTAAATCTTCTCATACTAATAATATATCTGTGTGTGTATAAATGTAACCTGCAGGACACAGGCGTAACACGCATATGCACATACATGCATACGTACATACATATACAAATATATAGATATGAAACATCCAGGACAATTGGGTCTCTGCAATTTGTAGCACATATAAATATTCAAAAGCATTAAAATAATCCTGAAGCAAAACATAAACAATAAAACAACAATTTAAAAGGCTTATAAAAGGAAAATTTAAAAAACGAGACTCCAGAGAAGAGGTAGGAGGAAGACCAGACCTCCACTTTGTGTCGTTCTGGGATTTAGCTGGCGAGTAAAAACACTCCCGAGGGACGCAGACAGAAAGAAGCAGCTGACCGAAGGGGGAACAGAGACGAGAGAGAGGAGGAGGAGGAGGAAGATGAGGAAGAATAAAAGGAGTAGGAGGAGTTGGAGAAGGTAAGAGCAGCGCTGCAGGTTTCTATTTGTAAGGCCGTAGAAACCTGGTGACTTTGGAACGTAGCAGCTTGATGAAAGAACGTGGGAACATCTCTTTGGATTCCTGAACTGTGTACTTAAAATAGTTATGAGGGTGTGCCAGGACGTCAAACAGAGCCTTAATCAGCTTCTTATCCTGGAAAAAATGGAAAAAAAAACAAATGTTTAAACCTAAAGGCATTAAACCTACATTAAAGCATACATACATATATATTTATATAAATACATACATACACACATTTGACTTTTTTGCTGTGATTCGATTAGTATATTTTATTGTGAATAATTGCATGATTGTCATGAGTTAACTGGTGATTAACAGCAACTTAATCGCACATTTTTATGTTTTAAATGTACCTTAAATTAGTTTTTAATACTCTCATTAACATATGGATGCTTAATGCAAATGTATGTTTATTATTAGTGAAACCGAACTCAACATAGAGCTTGAAGACAAAATATATTCCCCTAAACCTTTTAAAGTAATTATAGTGTTTTACATGACCACAATCATCAGAACACCAAACGGAACTTTTGCTATGTTTCCACACGGACGGTTTTGAATGCGGGATGTGCGCATCATGGCAGATTTTGGTGCTTTTTCACAGATTATTTTTTTTTATATTTGAGTAAAGAAAGGCATTGTGAATAAATGTGTGTTGCATTGAAGGTTTTAATTTCACTTTTCTTATATTTATTTCTTTATATATTTAATAAAAATATTTTTAATAAAAATAAAAATAAAACAAAATTAGGGCTGTAAAAATTCATGTGTTAATGCAAATTAATTTTAACAGCATTCAATTATAAATAATAAAAAATAAATACTCAGATATAAAATCTGATAAGATACAGACAGATAGCACATTCAGAAGATTCTCAATGGGGTTAAGGTCTGGACCATGTGGTGGCCAATCTATGTGTGAAGATGATGTCTCATGCTCCCTGAGCCACACAATTTGAGCCTGATGAATCCCTCACGATAACGGAAAAACTATCATTTAGAATATTCAGTTAGTCAGCTGACCTCATTTTTCAGCACATTATATTGTTAAACCTAAACTTGAACAACTGAAGCGACCCCAGATCATAACACCGCCCCCACAGGTTTGCATGATGAGTGCTTCAGTTCATTCACCTCTATTTTAACTCTGATGTACCATCACACTGGAGCAGGGTAAATCTGAACCTATCAGACCACATGACCTTTTCCTTTCATGTCTTCTGACATGGTTTTTTAAGAAATGAGAATTTAGGGGTGTTTAAGCTGAAATATATTAATCACTGCTTATGTGAGCATCAAAATCTGCATAATTTTATTTAAAGGAATAAGAAGTTATTACTTTTAAAATCTCCTGGTGATTCTCTGATGCGTAGAGTCGACCATCTCGAACAATGTCCTCAATGAGCTGCTGGTAATCCTCTGCCAATCCACCCACACACACACACACACACACACACACACACACACACACACACACACACACACACACACACAAAAGCAAAAAAGAAAATACTGTCTGATCAATGTTCTCAATTTTTTTACTTTTTAATTATTAATTATTTGAATAATTAATAATATTTAAAACTGGAATTTAAATCTTCTGAATGAACTGATTCTCCTCAGTCAAACAAGCATTTCGACATGTCCCATGTTTATGTTATTTTCTACTTTAAATCACTCTCAATCTTTAGAAAATTAATCCCTCAAGACTTTGGATTACTTTTTCTGTAAATCTCTACACATGTGCAGAAGGGACGTCTTACCATCGTAGGTGACATAGGGGACTTGAAAGCCCTTCCCGCTGTTGCCTTCATTGGATTTGAACTGGATCCAGAGCTTGCGGGAGCGGGAGGTGAACGCAATCGGCCTCTCGTACGTCTGACACGTCTCGTAGGTGGTTATGGACGTGGGCTGGGCTACGGGGGAAGGAATGAATCACTAAATAACCACAAATACGAATCGGTAATAAATATTAAATACTACTTAACATAAATGAATGGCAAACAATAATAAGTATATTGTAAATAATACTAAATAATGCATACTGCATTATTACAGGATGATTTTTGAACATCCCATTCCACAATTAGTCCTGATTTGCTCTTATAATAGCCTCCACTCTTCTGGGAAGATGTTCCACTATATTTTGTGGAGATTTGGTAGTAAAATCAGGTAGTGATGTAGGTGAGAAGGTGAGGAGGCCTGGGGTGCTGTCAGCGTTCACATTCAGTATATTCAATAGGGTTTAAGTCAGAGCTCTATAGCAGGAGATCTTCCACTCCATCCCATTTAAAAGGTGGTGAAGCTGGTTTTGTGCACAGGGGTATTGTCATGCTAAAACAGTTTTGGGTTTTTAGAGGAAGTGAAGGGGAATTGTAAGAGACGTCCTATACAATCGTGTCTCCTCAACTTTGTTGTAACGGTTTGTGAAAGAACCGCATGGCTGGAAAAATCGAGTATCCTAATACTTTTGTCTGAATTGTGTAATTTAATAAATGATGACAAATGACATAAACCTACTGTACATACGTATTCCAACAGCTGACATATCTGACATAAGGTTGACACAAGGGTTACGACACTGTTATGACTGGTTTTCAGACGTCATGATAACTTGTTAGTCAGAGAAATATTGTTTCTAAAACCATGACTCTGAACAAGCCTTAAAGTGTTTATGAAGGTTTAGAGAACATGGAAATGTGCAAGGCTGTACAATGTCAGGCTTAGAAGTAAAATCATTCGGATACGAGGGCTAAACGTACAGCTTTTCCTCATGACCAGCACGTCCCCACATTCGTCCTCGATAGGAAGGAAGATCTCAGGCACCACAATGAGGATCCGCCTCTTGTTGGGAGGGTTGATGGTCCAAACACAGTCCACGTTAGACGGATAATCTCCGGGATAGTTAGGAGACTCGATATAGCCCATAAAATCCCCCAGCTCACCGCCACACATTTGATCTATTAGAGAGAAAGTCAGTCTTTTCACGTATATATATATATATATATATATATATATATATATATATATATATATATATATATATATATATATATATATACACACACAGGATTTAATAAAATGCACAAATATTACTGTATAAAATAAATCTCTGCATAAATAATGCATACTTTTAAATAGAAATAATTTTTGTAGGAATTTGTTTCTTACGTAAATAAAAAAAAAAATCCAAAATACTAAATCAGTGCGCGTTTGGTACTATTTATTTATATATCATTTTTAGTAGATGTGTTCTACTTTTATTATTTAGGAAGTGACCAATCATTTATGAATAATATTTTCTATATGGATTTCTCGTCACTAAATTGTTTCTCTCAGCACCGCTGCTGCTACGTAAATATGACAAATACAGATTAACATGGCAGAGGTAGAGCTGTAACTTCCTGCAGACACAACAGGAAAAAACGAAGGCGTGTGTGTGAAAGGGGTCATGCGTTAGAAGTCAGAAGGCACTTAAGTAAAGAATCGTATTTTTTCTTTGAATCGAATTGCATTGTGTTGAATTGAAATCATCATTCATCATAACACTTCCTTAACTACTCTCATGTCACGTTTTATTTATTCAAGTTCTTCAGTATATATGACTTACTCTTGCACTGGGTGACGTTTGTGGCTCCGTCGAAGTCAGTGGTGGTGTTTCCAGGACAGGTGACGCAGTAATTCTGCCCGAACTCTGACTGATAAGCGCCAACAGGACAGCGGATACAGCGGTGTGTGCTGGAGTTGTAGTAGTGTCCTGAAGCACAGTGTACTGTTCACACACAGACACACACACACACACACACACACACACACACACACACACACACACACACACACACACAGAAATTAGTATTATTAGACAGTACAAGGACAAAGCAGTATTATCAGTAAATAGTGATATGAAAAGAATCGAGAGGAAAAAAGCTAATATGTTAGAGATTAAAAATAAAAGAAGTAAAGGTAAGAGAGAGGAAAGAAAATAAATTACTAGGGAAGAAAGGAAATTTAAACAGGAAAGGAAAAGAAATAAACTGAAAAGAGGAAACAAAAACAATGAAAAGAGAGAAAAGAAAAGGGAAGGAAAGAATCTAAAAAAGGAAAATGTGAAGAAAGGAAAAGAAAGAATTAGAAAATAAATTGTATTAAATCAGATTAGTGAAGTGAAGTAAATTGTATTAGATCAGATTAGTAAAGTGAAGTAAATTGTATTAGATCAGATTAGTGAAGTGAAGTGAATTGTATTAGATCAGATTAGTGAAGTGAAGTAAATTGTATTAGATCAGATTAGTAAAGTGAAGTAAATTGTATTAGATCAGATTAGTGAAGTGAAGTAAATTGTATTAAATCAGATTAGTGAAGTGAAGTGAATTGTATTAGATCAGATTAGTGAAGTAAATTGTATTAGATCAGATTAGTGAAGTGAAGTAAATTGTATTAGATCAGATTAGTGAAGTGAAGTGAATTGTATTAGATCAGATTAGTGAAGTAAATTGTATTAGATCAGATTAGTGAAGTGATGTAAATTGTATTAGATCAGATTAGTGAAGTGAAGTAAATTGTATTAGATCAGATTAGTAAAGTGAATTGTATGAGATCAGATTAGTGAAGTGAATTGTATTAGATCAGACTAGTAAAGTAAAGTAAATTGTATTAGATCAGATTAGAGAAGTGATGTAAATTGTATTAGATCAGATTAGTTAATTGAATTGTATTAGATCAGATTAGTGAAGTGAATTGTATTAGATCAGATTATTGAAGTGATGTAAATTGTATTAGATCAGATTAGTGAAGTGAATTGTATTAGATCAGACTAGTGAAGTGAATTGTATTAGATCAGATTATTGAAGTGAATTGTATTAAATTGTTTTCCAGTGTTATCATGTTAAATGCGCTGTTTCACATCCCTGCTTATAATAAAACACAAATCAGACAAAAACTTTGAAATGTAGACAAATACAGTGTTCAGTGTGTTAACCTTTGGCTTCGCAGTCTCTGAATGATGTGCTTCCGATGTGCTTGGTCATGATTCCTCCTCCACAGGGGAAGCAAAGCACACGCCCACGTTCAGGCTGGAAGGTGCCCAGGGGACACGGCTGGCACGGATGGAAGCCATCGGTAGAGAAATGACCAGCAGGACACAGACCTATAACCAAACAATGTTGTATAATGAGCACCGGGATCCCATAGGGGTAAAGAGCTCAAAGCAGCAGTGTGGGTGTTTTTTTATTGCCATCTGTTCCAAACAAGAAGAAAACTACATATCAATAGCTGAGATTATGTTACTGATTGTGCATAATCAATGATATGGATTTCCATTACAATCAATCCATATATCATTAGCATTACAATGGAGCTCATTTATTTGTACAAACACACATATACACACACCTCCACACTCAGAGACGTTCTTGGCCCCTGTAACGCTCTGGGTTTCAGGAACAGGACAAGGCTCGCAGGACAGCTGGCCCTCCATGTCCTGATAGGTTCCAGGTGGACATTGGTAGCACCTGTCCTGCTCACCACTGTAAAACGTCCCTACACCACAGCTGACTGCGAGACACAACACAGTCATAAGATCCAGAAATCATCTGTACATCTGGGCGTTATTTTACATTACTTTTCTGGATGACTCCAGGACTGAATTCATGTATTTGTATTTCTGTTTGACAATTTTTTATTACAAATATGAATCAATAAATAAATCATTTGTGATTCAAATTATTCATGTAGTCCTTTTTTTCAATTTTTTATAAGATTTCAGGAAAAAAAAAAAAAAATTCAGAAAAAACCCTCCAAAATCCACCATGATGCACACACCCGGCAATTAAAACCGTCCGTGTGGAAACATAGCAAAAGTTCAGTTTGGTGTCCTGATGA